>NW_005842553.1:579388-585528 GCF_000455745.1 Alligator sinensis
CCTAACCATAATCTCCCCTGCTGGCCCCTCATGGACATGCGCCAGGATAATTCTTTCAAAAAGCTTACCCAGGATCGAGGTAAGACTAACTGGCCTATAGCTTCCTGGGTCCTCCTTCCTCCCTTTTTTGAAAATGGGGACCACATTGGCCCTTTTCCAGTTCTCTGACACCACACCAGAGCACCACGAGTGCCAGGGGTCCTGCAATGACCTCTTCTAATTCCCTCAGCACTCTATGGTGGAGATCGTCAGGACCAGCTGATTTAAATACGTCCAGCCCCTCCAGAAGTTTCCTGACTAGATCCTCACTGACCCTAAGTCTGGGTGCACCTCCCCTGGGGCCTGAGAGGGTCCTGGGGGGTGGGCTGGGCTGGTCCCTGCTCAGGAAAATGGAGGCAAAGAAATTGTTAAATAAGTTAGCTTTGTCGTCTGTTGTGACGACCAGATTTCCTAGCGTGTCTTGCAGAGGCCCCACATTACACAGTACCTTCTTTTTGCCCCCTATGTATTTAAAAAAGGACTTTTTGTTGTCCTTGATCCGGGTAGCTAGTCCCAGTTCCATCTCCGCCTTGGCCTTCCTGACCACCCCCCTGCAGCCCCAAGCAACAGAGGTATAGTCCTCCCTGGTGATGGCCCCTCCCTTCCATTGCGTGTACGCCTCCCTTTTAGCCAGGAGATGTTCCCGTATGCTTTTGGTGAGCCATGGGGGCTTTTGCGCCCTCTTGCTCCCTTTGATCTGTGTTGGGATTACCTCCCTTTGGGCTTGGAGGATCGTCTCCTTAAGGAATGACCACTCTTCTTGGACCCCCGACTCCTCTCCCTTCTGGGATCTCAGTGCCTCCCCAACTATTCTGCTTACCTCATTGAAGTCCGCCCTCCTGAAGTCCAGGGCTGCTGCCTTGCTGCAGGCCTTTGCCACCTTGTGCTGGATGGTGAATTACTGCTGCAAGCTTTTGTCACCTTGTGCTGGATGGTGACAAAAGCCTGTGCTCCCTCACAAGGTTGTTGCCTGTGGCCAGCACCAGGTCCAACAAGGTGTCTCCCCTGGTGGGGCTATGCACCTCCTGGGTTAGATGGAGGTCCTGTATTTCAGCTAGGAACCTACGTGAGTGGTCAGACCTGGCTGACTGCTCTTCCCAGCCGATGTCTGGAAAGTTCAGGTCACCCATGATGACCATGTCTTTTGACCTATCTATCTTCATGAGCTGACTTAAGAATTCCCGGTCTAGCTCTTCCCCTTGTTTGGGTGGTCTGTAGTAGACCCCTACCATTAAGTCTCTTTCCCCTTGACTTCCTTGTATTCTAACCCAGAGCACTTCAGTATGCCCATCATCTGACCTTGTGCTACTTGATGAGGATGTGTATTCCTCCTTGATGTAGAGCACCACACCCCCACCTTTTCTCCCTCTCCTGTCCCTCCTGTACAGCCTATAGCCCTTGGTATTCACATTGCTATTCCCATTCAGAGAACGTCATGTTTTTTCCTTGTATGGACTGAAACTGTTAGTTTCAGAACTAGGGCTAGCATCAAGGATCAAGGATAACAGAAAGTACTTTTTTAAATACATAGGGAGAATGAAGAAGGCCCCGGGTAATGTGGAGCCCCTACAGGATATGCTTGGAAATCTGATGGTCGCATCAAAGGAGAAAGCAGACCACTTTAACAATTTCTTTGTCTCTATTTTCTTGTGCAGGGACCAGGACTCCCCTACTGAGATTCAAGACAGACTCAGGAGAAACTCTGCCAAGCCTAGGGTCAGGGAGGACCAGGCTAGAGAACTTCTTCAGGGGCTGGATGTGTTCAAATCAGCAGGTCCAGATGCTTTCCACCCCAGGGTGTTGACGGAATTGGCAGGGGTTATCGCGGGGCTCCTGGCATGGCTTTACGAGCACTTGTGGTGCTCTGACCAGGTTTCAGATGACTGGAAGAGGGCCAATGTGGTCCCCATCTTTAAAAAAGGGAAGAGGAACGACCCGGGCAACTATAGGCCCATTAGTCTTACTTCAATCCTGAGGAAGCTCTTTGAGAAGATTATCAAGGACCACATCTGTGATGGGCCGGCAGCAGAGATGATGCTCAAGGGTGACCAGCATGTTTTCATTAGGGGCAGGTCCTGTCAGACCAACCTGATTGCCTTCTACAGTCAGGTCACAAAAGCATTGGATGCAGGTGTCGCGGTGGATGTAGTGTTTCTGGACTTCAGGAAGGCCTTTGACAGTGTCTCCCACCCTGTTCTCATTAAAAAGCTAGGTGACTGTGGCATTGATGCCTACACAGTCAGATGGATTGCTAATTGGCTGAGGGGTCGTGGTGGTAGATGGGTCATTTTTGACCTGGAGGGAAGTGGGCAGTGGGGTCCCCCAGGGCTCAGTCCTTGGGCCCGCACTGTTCAATTTCTTTATTAGTGACTTGGACAAAGGGGTGAAGAGCAGCCTGTTTATATTCACAGATGACACCAAGATTTGGGGTGAGGTGGGCACGCTAGAAGGGAAGGACAGATTACAGCAGGACCGGGACAGGTTACAGGGGTGGGCAAATGAAAATAGGATGGGATTCAATATTGACAAGTGCAGGGTGCTGCACTTGGGCAGTAGGAACCAGCAGCATACCTATAGGCTGGGGAACTCCCTTCTCAAAAGCATGGTGGCAGAAAGAGATCTTGGAGTCATTATTGACTCCAAGATGAACATGGGCCGACAATGTGAGAACACGGTCAGTAGGGCTAACCGTACCTTGTTCTGTATCTACAGATGCATCACAAGCAGGGCCAAGGATGTGATCCTCCCCCTCTATGCGACACTGGTCAGGCCACAGCTGGAGTACTGTGTTCAGTTCTGGGTGTCGCACTTCAGGATGGATGTGGACAGCATCGAGAGGGTCCAAAGGAGGG
Organism: Alligator sinensis; assembly: GCF_000455745.1. NCBI lineage: Eukaryota > Metazoa > Chordata > Crocodylia > Alligatoridae > Alligator > Alligator sinensis. Next base: position 582,280 of record NW_005842553.1, read on the forward strand.
CCACTCTTATGATTCAGGGACAGCAGGGCAGACCCTATGAGGAGAACCTAAGGGACCTTAACCTGTTCAGCCTTCACAAGAGAAGGCTGAGGAGGGACCTGGTGGCCATCTATAAACTTACTAGAGGGAACCAGCAGGGTTTGGGAGAGACCTCATTCCCCTGAATGCCTCCCAGAGTAACAAGGAATAACGGCTGTAAGTTGCTAGAGAGTAGGTTTAGACTAGACATCAGGAGGTGCTACTTCACAGTCAGGGCGGCTAGGATCTGGAATCAACTTCCAAGGGAAGTGGTGATGGCTCCTACCCTGGGGGTATTTAAGAGGAGGCTTGATGTTTACCTGGCTGGGGTCATTTAAGCCCAGTTTTCTTTCCTGCCCGCAGCGGGGGGTCGGACTACAAGATCTACAAGGTCCCTTCTGACCCTACATCTATGAATCTATGTCTGAAAGGATGGAAATACCTGACGTGCATCAATTGATGCATCTCCAGCAAAACTAGGGAAGTGATTCTTCCACTCCGCTTGGCATTGGTGAGACCACAGCTGGAGTACTGCATCCAGTATTGAGTGCCACACTTCAACAAGGACATGGTAAAACCTCAAGATAGTCCTGAGATGGGCCACCCATATTTTCAGAGACTTGCATGGCAAGCCATATGAGGAAAGGCTGAGGGACCTGGGACTCTTCAGCCTGAAAATGAGAAGGCTGAGAGGGGACTTGATAGTGGCTTACCATTACATCAGGGGCATACATCAAGGGCTCAGTGAACAACTGTTCACCAGGGTACCCTTGGAGATAACCAGGAGTAATGGACCATTTCAGGCTTAACATTAGAAACATTTCTTCACAGCCAGGCTGTCCAGACTGTGGAATAAGTTCCCTCCAGAGGTGGTGCAATCACCTATCCTGGAAATCTTGAAGAGGAGACTGGACAGTCACCTTGCTGGGGTCACCTGACCCTAGTTGTTTTTCCTGCATGGTGCAGGGGGCTGCACCCGATGATCTTCGAAGGTCCCTTCCAACCTTGCAATGTATGAAGGCTAATATTCTTTCTCCCCCAAAACTAAGGGGGTATAAGAAAAGTATAAAAGGATGAGACTAGAACAGAAGGCTTCAGGAAATCCCTGAGAAAGAAGGACATTTTTTGGCCCCAGTTTCTGACTTGGTAGAAAGACGAGATGCTCTTGAACTTAGGGAATCCATCCAGGACACCAAGCAAGAGAAGCCATCTGCAGGGAAATCACTGGTTATAAGGGATTTATCTGGAACTATTTCTAGACAGAGCAGTAAGGTGAGATCTTGTATGTCTCACATTTGTTTTTTCTCTTTTCTGCCTTTCAAACTATAGGGGTTTATTTTTGTTTGTATGTTTTACCTTTCCTGTAATAAAACCTTTTCCCTATTTTGCCTTACTGATGTGGCAAGCCTGATCACAAAGCAGTTGATGCTTCAGGCATCCATCTTCCTCAAAAGAAAGAATCTGCTTTCTCTCCTCTTCCCCCCACCTACCATGCCTCAATGTATTTATCTTTTAGAAAAAAGAAGGCTGCTCTAGGGCTCCCAAAGCCTGGGCTCACACTCATGAACACAGGTGTCCATGCTCATGGCCTTATGGACTAATTACATGGGGTCTGTCCTACCCAATACCCATGCCTTGCAGATGTCACACATACCAATCAAATCATAACTGCCTCCTGGCCTTCGGTCCTTCTCCGTGGACCCTGGCCCCACTCCTCGGCTAGTTGAGACCCATGAGGTTTCCAACCCCACGGGTCTCTGGCTGTGACCCTTCTTGGTCTCTAGCCCTTTGTGAGCCCACACCCAACTCCTGGGCCAGTGAGACCTATATGCACCCTAGTCCTACCTCACCCCAGTCCTCTTTCCAAGCCCTCTAGCCCCTGCTCTCTCTCTGAGCCCTCTCACCATCCATTCTCTCCCAAAGCCCTCTGTCCCCTCTCTCCCTGGGTCAGCTGGGAGCTCCTTGCCTCCCTTTAGTCCCTTCCACAAAGCACCAGATGCCCCCCAGCCCTAAGCCCACAGGCTGGCTGTCCAGCTGAGTAAGGCTGCCTACCCACAGAAATACTTGGTTTGAGCCAGTCACTTTCAGCAGCCTGCTCAGGAGCTCCTTCCCAGTCACCTACCTGGATAAGACTGCCTCCCTATCTCAGGCCCTGGGCTTATATACACTTCAAGACCAGCCCCTTTTCCATCCCTGATTGCTGCCTAAGCTGTTTCCAGATGCTTCTGTCCTCTTAAAGTGACAGGTGTGCTAACCACCCTGTCACACAGATTCAATGGCACCAGTAACCATGCGTACTTACTCTGAAGGTCCCTCTCTGGCAAGTCCTTGCTAGATGAGGATATCAGCAGCATATCCAAATGGTAACTATATAGCTTGTCTCCAGAACATGAGGTAGTTTTATATTTGCTTTTCTGATGTAGCACTCTCCCACCTTATTGTTGCCTATGGGTGTGTCTACACATGCATTAATGCATCTTTTCTAATGTGCATTAAGTTTAGTACCTCCAATGTAAGGTACTAAATTAGTCCACATTAGGTTGTGTTAATGTGCAGTAGCACATTTGCACACCTTTTTAGTGATGCTTAGTGCACAGTAGACTGTTTTACTGCGCTTAGCATCGTGTCATGGTTTTTTATGTCATGCTTTAATGCACAGTAAAATAGTCTACTGCATATTAAAGTGCACATGTAGACACTCCCAATGTCTCACTAAAATGGTAGTTAACTCCAAATAAGACTGCTTTAGTCCTTTGTAGTTGAAGTGGCAAGACATAATAGCAAATTCTGAACTTGACTGTTGTACAATTGATACTGGACAGTACAATTTCTTATACAGCAGCAAGCGTCCCTGATTTGAGCATCTCAAATACTAATTTATTTCCCTCAGGAGCCCTGTGAAGCTAAGAAGTATTATCCCCATTCCACACACAAGGAGTTTTAAGTATATGTATTGTGACTTGCTACGAGTCGGAAAAAACCTATGGCACCAACCCCATACTTTCTGTTGCCAACCCAAATCAGAGGGGTCGCTTGATTGGTTGTATGCTCTGCTTTTGTTTGCCAAAAACTTAGACAGTTTCCTGTAGAACTGCTTTAGCATGTACTGGCATAGGACCAAGCAGGACAAGGCCCCAAAATTATGATGAGAGTCTCTGGACACAACTAACAAATTTAGTTGTCCTGTGTTGTCTACAGGTGTATTTTTAGATGCCTTCCTAAATTCTCTAT
>NW_005842553.1:585559-586386 GCF_000455745.1 Alligator sinensis
GGAATGAAAGTTTATGTGCATTCTGTTAGTGTTTATGGCTTTCTTCATGGTCCCAGTGTGAGATCATTTATCTGCATATCTTAAAACTTATCTTCTCTCACAAAAGTAAAAAAACAAAGCTCGTTTGGCAGTAAGTGTGTCAAAGCCATGAATAAAATTTCTGGAAGGGCCCTTCTTTCCAATGCAGATAGTAATGGGCACACAATAAAATAGACTTGACAGCAGTAAACAAAAGGAAACTTACCTGTCTGACCTGATAATACTATTGGGTTATGACTGAAGACTCACCACTGGCTACTCTTCCATCATTTCACTATCTGATCCTGTGTCACAAAACATTACATTATATCATAATCATGTACAGAGGTTTATATCAAAAATAGCACGTGTCCAAAGCAAGGACTGAATTAATCCATATAGAAAAGGCTACTTGATGCCACCTCGTGGCATCTACACCCATCTCGTATAGCAAACAAAAGGATAACAGAATTGGGAATGAATGGACCAATATTTGTGTGTCAGGAAAGAGGACTTACTGGTAAACAAAATGACAATGGCATGACAAATTACACCCATCATCCCTTTTGAGTATTAAGAAAACAAGACCTTTTGGTAGTAGATTGACAGATTTAGATAAAAAAGGTATAGGATTTAGCATTGTGGCAGCCAGCCTCACTGTTTTCTGGGACTCTGACATCAACCCTGATACTCTTGGATCATATTTGGCATAGATCTGAACAGATCAGAGTAAAGAAAGGGACACTGTAAAACCATTTCTTTCCCCTTCAGCAAAAACCTGAATGCCAATGAACCTGTGAAATTTCAGC
>NW_005842553.1:586407-591215 GCF_000455745.1 Alligator sinensis
TTTCCTGCCATTTATCTTCTCTTTTGTGTTTAATTTTCCTTTCTACACTCTCCCTTTTTGCCTTCTATTCAAAAAAAAGTCTGATGCTGTGAGCCAAGACATCTCTACCTTTTACTACACTGATATGATCCTGATACCAGAAAAGCAACTAAAAGTAATATCATAAACAGCCCAACATGGGTACAAGTTTATCAGGTCTTAGGGTAAATTGATAAGACTGTCTGCTGTGCTTGTGTTTCTTCTGCAGTAAAGCTGAAAATAATAATCAGCACCAAAAACAAGCTGCATTTTGTACTTTTGATACTCATTCCTTTCCACTTTTGTGTGTATCTGTTTTTTTCTTCAAGGAAATGATATCAGACTTTAACAGCAAGAATAACAGAAACAACAATGCCAACCCATTTCAACCAGCTCCTTCTCTTTCCCCCAAAAAGACAGTTGTTATCATTTTAACATCATCCAAAAGTCTACCAACCAGGGAGTTTTCCTCATAAAATCTTCCTACAGCTAAAGGGATAGGATTAAGGAATATTCTTAAAATGAAAGCTTAACTTAATACCTTCTATTTTCAATGCTTTAACAATTTTTCCTTCTTTTTCTGCATCTTTAAGAAAAGGTTAAAAAGATTTTTATGGTGATTGTTGCCATGGGACTAAGCAGGCTAAAGTCTCTCTTTCTGCAACAACTCCCCAAACCTAGTTAAACTGGTTAGTGTTGCACAATGACAGGGTAATATTAATAGGAACAGAGGGTGTCAAACCTAGCCTGTAGTTAGGGCACACATCTGGGTGGCAGGAGATGTGGGTTTTTTATTCACATTTGATGACTGGGGATAGACATTACATCAACTGGTTTAAGTGATCAGAAACTGATTTAAACCTGTAACAGAACATAAGTTCAGTGCACATAAACCAGTTTCAAAATGGCTGAAACTGGTTGAAGATAAACCTGGTTGAATGTAATATCAGCCTTAACTGACTTGGGTCAAACTGGTTTATGGAATGTCTGTCCCAGACCCCTTCCTGGTTTAAGTTAAATCAGAATCCCCCAGCATCCCAGATATTTTGCATGGGCTGGGCTGGGCTGGGCTGGGCTATCTGCTCCAGAGAACAGGGGTGGCCCTACCCCTCTTCTCCATAGCCATGAGGAGTTGGGAGATTGCAAGCATAGCAATGTCTGCCTGACTTCCCCCTGCCCCATCCCCCTGCTACTTGCTACTCAAGCAGGGATCCCTCTCTCCTTCTCTTCCCTCTCCCACAACACGGACCCCTGAGGCATGGACCCTAGCCAGCATGTGGTACCCTAGATAATGCTAAGAGGTGTGTGTGTGTGTGTGTGTGTCTCCAATTTCATTGGGACAAAGTCAAACAGGACAGTGTCCACTTAGGGGTTTTTGGAGCTAATCAAGAGGTCAGCTGGTAATGTCCCTCCATTCTTTCCTTGGAAAAAGCTGTTTAAGAAGAACTGTAACTAATAAGAGAGGGTTTATTTGGGGGCTGATAAACATTGTGTTATCAGCTCCCTGCTGACTCCCTTGTCTGTCAGGTTTGCTGCAGACAGTATGAAGAAGCAGGGAGAGCTTCTCATCAACTGAGATGATGAGCTTCTCATCAACTGAGATGATGATACTGAGATTTTCATCAGGTAAAGTTTAGTATCATCAACAGATGCATGCACTGTGCACCCCCTCATAGTGCTAGCCGGGGAATGGCAACACTCCTGTCCATTGAGTAGTGAGCTAGGAAAAGCAGGCAGGGTTGGGGTTTACACCCCTCCCTAATCAGAGCCTCCTGCCAGGGTCTGGTCACCCTCCCCCAGCCCCCAGCTCAGGACTGTGGAATGGAAGGGAGGGCTGCTCTAGCACCTCCTCCCCAACCCCCAGCTTCTAGCCTGAGCCAGTACAGGCATGTGCCTGAATTTCTTAAATTAAAGGTGAATGTCTATCCACCTACAAATCAGTTCAAGCTCTGCAGGTTAGATTAACCTGCAAAGATTGAATCAATTCAGGGTCAGGCTTTTTGAGTGTCTGTCCCTAGCTGATGAGAAGAGCATAAAGCCACTTCCTGTGAGAGTGCTCTGACCTCCACATGATTTTGCAAAAAGCTAAGAGGCATCTTCTCCAACTACATTTTTAAAAGTCTGAGTATAGATGCTTACTCTCAAGAGTAGGTTCTGAAACCTGGGTAAATGTACATGGCTCTCTTGATGCCCTGATTTGGGCACCTAAACTCCAGAGGAAGCCAAAAGTGTAGATACACCTTATACTAAATGGGCATACTTACAAGTGCATTTAAGTGCCCCTAAATTTAATGCACTTTAGCTTAATGTGCATTAAGCAGATTTAGGCAGGCATCTACATATGCAGGCATTAAAGTGCATTAGCACTGTGTATGGACTGACTTGGGACTAAAGTTAGTCTCAAATCAGTTCACACACAGTGTTAATGCTCCTTAATGCGTCTACATGTGTGTTAATGCACTTTAAGTATTCGCGCCTACATTTGATACCTGCACTAGTACTAGCAGGTATCAAATTTAGGCATAATTAACCCAAAATTGCCATTTTTAAAGTGCATTAAGGGTGCATACATGTAGTCGTGTGCCCTAAGATTCCTTAAATTTAGGCTAATGTGCCTTAAAGCATCTCATGTAGACACACCCAATATTTCCTATTGACTAGCTCAAAGCAGCTCCCTGCTCAGCAAGCAGGCTTTTTGGATGATCTTCCTAAAGTGCCTAACTCTTTAAATGGAAGAGTTAGGTTCTACTCAAGGCACTAGGCATCATGCTTTCTAAGTTGGAAATACGTAAGTCTTTCTTTGGAGCTGGCTCTTGGTCAGTGTTTTTCATATTTTTTCTGTAGATCAATGGGGAAAAGTACATAAGTTCAGTGTTAATAATTGCATGCACATAATTGCATATGCATTAGTACTCATAAGTACAAACTATGTATAACAGAATGCACACAGACAACTATGTAACCATTTCCACAGCACTCGTGTGCACATGGTTTTTCCACCCTGATCTTACAAACAGTTATGTACATGCTTAAATATACCCATCCAGAATAGCTCATATGAATAAAATTAAATGTAGACAGCTTTCAGCAATTTAAAATCTCACCCCTAAGTTGATAAAAGAACAAATGCGCAGGTATGTGAAATTTATGTCACTTGTACCAGTCACAGTAAAAGATGACAAAACCAAAAAATGTAAAACTGTTCATAAAATGTGATTGGGGGGAGGGGGGAACATAAGTAAAAGCTCTCAAGTTTACTGAATCAGCAGTGTCCACAATTATGATAGAAGCCAAAACTCTAGGTCTCTTAGCCTCCTGGTAACATTTTGTAGATTTTATGTCAAGAAGGTACTGAGGCATTAACTCTCATTTTTAACCAAACAAGGCAACAGGCAGGCTTTCAATCAGGAATCTCCACAACAGACCGCCCCTGTGTGATTAATGAAGTATTGAGAAAGATGAATGCACATAAGCTCACTCTGTGTAAAGCATGCACCACCTCAGAGAAAGCTTTTGATGAGAGGAAATTGCTCTGTATTAAGAGCTCTCTACAGCCAAGGCAGAGACAAAAATGTTACATTTAGTTCTCTGTAAATGAGACTGGGGTATCCTTGGGCATGCTGCTACCCTGACACCAGACTCTCCCCTACCACTGACCCCACCTCACCTCCAACCTAAGTACAGATATTCAAAAAGCCTGATCTAACCTATGCAGGTTTCCGATATTTTTAAACCAGTCTATGTACACTGAACTTCTGTTCAGTTACAGGCATATCTTGCTGTCCAATCACTATTACATTTATGTATAATGTCTGTACCTGGCCCCAGTTTCTTTCATGCCATGCCTTTGATATTGCTCTGTTTGTTGCAGAGGGAGGCGGTCCTTGGGGCCAGGAGTAACTTCACTGGTTGCCTCGCCTGGGGCCTATGCTCCCCTTTGAGAGCTTTCCCTTTAAGAGATTGCTCCCGTATGCTTCTGAGATCTTGTCAGAGGCTCAGCTGTTGTAGCCATGGTCCCCTTTTTTCTGACCATACCCTAAGCCTTATTCTATGGGTTTAAGACCTCAACTCCCAGGTACTGCTCATGCCTTGGCAGCAACCCCTTCTGGGATTCCAGTCTCAGTCCCAGCCTCCACCCCTTTAGCTCAGGGTGAGGTTCTGGCACAGCCAGCAGGGGAGTGCCAGCCAGGAACCCCTTTTCATGGCTTTCTCCACCCCTGTAGCCACAACCCAATCTTCCTGTATAAACAGAGAAAAAACACAAGCCAGCTGCTTCATGACACAAATAGTTTCCCTCCTTTGGGGGTAAATGTTGTCCATAGGGCCTACCTCTGTAGCCTCCTTTCCCAACTCCCCTGGATGGCTTGGGTGCCTGCCTGTCTGTCTCCAGCAGCCCCTTATTCCCAAGAGCTCTTCTTCCTGCTGCAGGCAGGGACTTCCTCCTTCATGGTCGGAGACTGGATTTATATTCACAAACGCAGTCTTCTTTTGGTCATGTTAGTAGGTCTTCTGCATCCACTGTCCAGGAGCTGGGGAACCTTGTTACAGAAATATACTCTATATCTTCACAAGTTTAACTAAAATGAGGACGGTAATAGAGCAGGAAGACTTGGTTACTCTTGACACTCCATAATTTGCTCTGTGACTGCATTACAGAGATGTGGTTTGGTAAAGAAGAGCACTGAATTTGAGCAAAACATAGTGGCTTAACTACCTCTGATACTTAGATGCAACACATAACAAAGAAGACAAATTAAGGGGCTCACTTTTTAAGAGCAGGAAGCAGGAAT
>NW_005842553.1:591246-596300 GCF_000455745.1 Alligator sinensis
TGAAGAGGAACATATATCACATGGGGCGCTGACAGATATGTAGGCCCCCATGCTAACTCATGGCACTTTACCTAAAGCACCATGAGTTAGATTGCCATCCCTAACACAACAGATGGGGGAGGAAAAAAAAAAATCCAGAAGTGACAGTAGGGTTAGAACAGGGGTGGGCAAAATAGTGGATCTGGCCAGCAGCTGGACTCCATTTCCCAGCAGCCCCTGCCAACATGGCTGGGGCTGGTCTCCATGGTGACCCTATCCATAGCTGCGCTGTGATAGTGCAAGACTGGGGTTGCCATGGAGACTGGCCCCAGCCATGCTGGCAGGGCACAGAGCAGGGCAGGGCAGGGGGCTGCTCTGGAGCCCTGGGATCTTGTGGTGTGTGCAGGTTGTTCTGGGGCCAAGGCATAGCCATGATCTGCAGCCTGCATACTCTGGGCAAGGACATGCAAGCTGTGGATTGCAGCTCTGCCCTGGCTCCTTGCAGCAGTGACAGCATGGTTCAGAGCAAAGGCAGAGCCATGATCCACTGCCTGCATGTTCCTGCCCAGAGTGTGCAGGCTGCAGATGACAGCTCTGCCTTAGCTCCTTGCAGAGGTGACAGTGTGGTCCCAAGCTGAGGCAGAGCCGCAATCCACTGCCTGTGCACCCCTGCCCAGAGTGTGCATGCTGAAGATCATGGCTCTTCCCTAGCCCTGGATCAGGATGCCCCCACCATAAGATCTCAGAGCTCTGGAGCAGCCCCCTGCCCTGCCCTACTGCACATCTTGCCAGCGTGGCTGGGGACAGTCTCCATGGCAACCTCAGCCTTGCACTATCACAGCACAGCTGTGGCTGGGGTCTCCATGAAAACTAGCACCAGCCATGAAAGCAGGGGCTGCTGGGAAATGGAGTCCAACACCAGCTGGATCCAACCCATGGACTGGACTTTGCCCACCTCTGGGTTAGAAGGACAAGTTCTGTTAGCACTTAGCTAGGGTTTCTGATGCAGAATCAAATATTTCTAAGTCCATCCAGTGGAGGGACAGCCACTGCATCTATAGCTACATCATCAGATTCTCATAATATATATATATCAGAGATGTGTTGTAAAGCTTTATCAGGAATATTTGCAAAGCTCTTTGTAGCTTTTGAAATGAATAATGCTATACAAGTGCCATGCATTAATTGACAGGTACTTTATAAACCTGAAATGAATACTTACATACAACTTTTTTCCTTCTTTCACCTTCATTTCATCATGAGGCTATCTGCAAGTGAGTCAGTAGTGAAATATAATTATGCAGCCTAATTACATCTGTTGTCATTGAGGATAACTGGGTTGGCAAGTTCACATTGTTTGAGAATTGGTCTACTGATCCCCTTTTCCTGCTGTAACTGTACCAAGGTAAAGACTGCATCATGGTAAAAAGTCACTGTGTTTTTTTTGTCAGAGCAAGCTTTTAAGGGCCACATTTTCTATGGTCAGAGGTTGAAACATGAACAGTCTATAAGTATGTATTTTATATTTAGGGATCTACTTAATTCTGGCTGAAGTGAGGGAAAAATCATGGGCCACTTGGGATGGCCCACACCATTTTTACACTATTTTCATGATGTGTGTCCCCCACCACTGATTGGCCAAGGGGACCAGGCACCCCCATCCCTCACTGCTGATTGGCCAAGAGGGCTTCCCAACATGTGGCCCCACTGATTGGCAGAGAGGGGAAGGGCTACATGGAAAGCCAGCATTTTATTTTTAAGGGGGGGGGGGGTTCCCCCTCTGGCAAATCCATTCCAAAATTGCAGGGATTCTCATTTTTGTGGGGTTCATGAAAACTGCTCTCTCTTGGTTTCTGTGAAAAATGCAAAATCATGAATAGGGTAGCCTTTTTGCATATTCAGGGTGCGTACAGTCATTCACAGTGCCTGGTCTACATTCCCATGCCTTACTTTAAGCTGTGTTCCCAAGCCTTACTTTAAGTGAACATAGATCGGGAGTGGTGTACTCTCTATTTTCTGGTTTCACTGTAGTTTGTTGCTAGATCCAAACAGAAATGATTAAGCAGTTTGTTTTTTCCCCAAAACAGTGCTGGGGCTGATAGTCATCTTCACACTTCTGCATCAGAACTACGCTCCTTTTTTAGGTCAACAACTCATCTCCACCCATCTAGTTGAAAGTAACCTTCCTTTTAGTTCTGCACTCCTTGAATTCCGGCTCCATGACTCTCCTTCCTTTCAGTTTATTTTCCCTAGGAGCCCTGGATCTATAAATAAATGAAGATTATTTCTATTGTGTGGTCAATTCTCTTAAGTCTCTGACAGGATTTGAAAGGAAGCAGTTTGAAATCTATGTTAAAATAGAAAAACAAAATAAAACATCCATATCCCTCAAGGCTGACAAAGTATCTTCACCCCAGTTGTTTAATGTTATGAGAGCCCAACAACTCAGTCCAGGTCAGGACCATAACATGGCTAACACTACAGGTATTATTTGAAATGCTTTTTTGGATTTGAAGGAAGAACCTTGGGGGAGGGAATGGAGTAAAGCAATCAGAAAGAGGAAAGGAAGAAGAATTTGGCCACTGTCCTGGGGATACAAGCATGGGGGAGCAAGGAACCCCGCCCACCGGGGAACACGGGACAAGAGGAACCCAACTACAAAAAAGAAACTTAGTAAAGGAAAAAAACTTCTCTTCCAGGATGCCAACAGTCTGAAAGAACAAAAGAAAAACCCGCATGGTTCATTAGCCACGCTTATCTGCAGCTGGAGCCAGGTGACGTCAGCAGGAGACATTGCCTGGCAGATTTAAAAGCTGGCTCCAAGAGGGAGTGAGTGGGGACGCTGGGAGCAGGAGAAGCTGCAGGGATCCCCCATGCCAGGTGCACCTAGCACTGGCAGAAGCAAAAAGATCTGACGTGGAGGCTGGCATTGGCGCTGACAGAGTTTAAAGGAACATCCTGCACCGGCGGTGAACAGCTCGGGAGTGCGGGACCAGAGATGGCTCAGCAAGGAACTGAGGAAGACCCCAGCGGGGGCAAGGACTCAGATCTGAGTCAAGGAGATACACAGGGTTAAATCTAGGGCTTGGTGGAGGGAAGAGGGCTGCCCAGCCCAATTCCCCTCCCCCTTTTCTTTTCAGTCTTTTCTTTATTTGGCTTCATCTATACTTGGTTAGGGTAGTTCCTTTCCTTTTGTTTTGGTCCATTGGTTTTCTTTCCTCCCTCTTTTACTTTGATGCAGGCTTTCACTGATTACGCTGTTGGTCTTAAGGTGATAGTAAGCAAATTCTGGTGGGCAAAAGGGCAGCGGTAGCGTACAGCACCAGACAGAACCACCAGGCTATTGAGACACATCTCCATGGGCAGAACATCTAGAGGTCCCTGGGTCAAGACGAAATGAAGGTCGGACCAATGAAAGCATAGGGAGCAAAGATCTGGAGTTGACATCACCGGAAGGGCAAGCTGCACTAAGATCTTGAGGCTCATCTCGAGGTCTGGCGTATGGACAGGGTGTAGGAGAGATGGAGCCCCACATACATCTGCCGGGGGATACGACAACTCCGGAGGTCCCCTCAACAGGAGTCTCCACCACTGAAGATCTATCCAAAGTCATGGCTGGTGATTTTGGCGGTTTTCCCCGAAGTGATCTAGGGCCTTCTCTGGGATTGTACGAAGTCCCATCATGCCCAAAACCAGGCACACGTGCTAAAGCTGCACAGGAGTGGATAATTGAAATGAGATGGGCACAGCCACCAACAAAGAAAAGAAAGGGAAATTTGAGTCAGTCTATGCACAAAGTGCTGGCTTTTCTAGAGACTGAACTATAAAATTTGACTTTAGAGGCAGGTAAGACCACTATCTACTGGTGCAGAAGAACATGTAATATTGTCAGTTAGTAACTTTAATAAAGTTGTTGTTATGAAGTGCAAACAACTTCCTGTCTGAAATGCTTAACAGGGGTTTCTCCTTCCCTTGGCTTCCTTGGTCTTGGTACTTAAAGGAAGATTGTAATGAAGTCCTTCCCTGAGGTGGTCATGAAGCTCCCTGGTGATCACTTAGCCTCTGTCCCACCCTATTCTCAAGGCTGCCTCCCCTTCTGCTCATCTGCCACAACTTTATGTAAATATGTATTTAGAAATGGGAGGCTGCCCCAGGGATCCCTGAGCAAGATCTCATCCACTCACAAGCTACAGCCGAATTGTTCATTACCTTAAGGGCTAATGTTGTGGTTTACTCTGTAGCAAAACCCCAAGTTTTTCTTTTTTTTATTATTTCTTTTAAAATGCATTCCCTCCCCTTCCCCAACCATTTCTGACCTTTTCTCTCCCTCTCTATTCCCTATAAATAAGTATAAGTTGTCACAACCCAAAGTTGTGGTTTTTTGTTTGTGTGTGCTTCAGCACCACTAAATTATGTTCCCACTAAATTGCAGCTCCTTTGCACGGTGGAGTGTTCTGCTGCAATAGGAGAACCCGCGTGCAAAAGAGCATTTCCCGCCGTTTGTAGCCTTCTTTGCATGGTGCATTTCTTTTGCATCATGGTGATGCACGGTGCAAAGGAGTTCCCGCCATTTGTATTTGGATTCGTGCCACATTATTGGCCAGTTCTAAATTATGCATACGTGGCGGCTAGCTATTGGCTTGCTAGCCGTACAAAAGGCTTGAGTAGTTTCCGCCCAAGTTGGAGGACTCCATGAACACCCGGAGAGGAGAGAAGCGGAGAGAAGCGGAAGAGACTTTGTGCTGTGTGAAGATCTCTAAGCGATGTGGACCCTTGCAGACCCAACGCGTCTCTCTTAAGAAGGCAACAGAGGTCTAAACAGCCTCTGGCCTCTCCCCGTCGCCGAGCGCAATCCTAGATGTATCCCTATCCTATATACCCAATTTTCTAACCCACGGAGTCTTAACAGCTCCGGGGGACCTGGGACCCGAACAGAACCCACAGAGATTCAGCTACACTGTGAGGAAAGAATTGCCGAACCCGCGGAGCCTAAACCACTCCGGGGTCAAAGAACCGAGTTTGTCAGAGTCCTCCAACGAGGATTCAAGCGGAGCTGCGCCTGGAAAGCTGTCCAG
>NW_005842553.1:596568-597273 GCF_000455745.1 Alligator sinensis
TGTATTATTATTAGGTTTGTATTGATTCTTACTGTTGTATATTGTATTACTATAATTTTCGTATTGATTTTTATCGTCTCAAATGGATATTGTATGGTTTAGGCCTTTGTTTGTAAGTGAACCAAAGTCATGTCAAGTTTCTATTTTATATGTCAAGCCTCCATCTTATGTCTGCCTGGGCATCCCATGCAACAATATGATTCATTGTACCCCTCCCATGTAAATTGGTTCCCAGATGAATGGAAATGATTGGGAATGATTGAAATACAATGGTAGCAGGCCTCTACTGAGTGGCCTGTAACGACTGGGCAATCACCTCGCATTGATTAATCCAGGAACCACGGACCTCACCCAGGAACAGAGACAAGACCAGCATTTGAAAGACAAAGGACCCTGCAAAACCAGCAACTCTCACCATTACAGACACCCGAAACTGCACATCCCTGTATGGAGCACACATACTCGGTACACCAGGGGCTGAACCTTGCCTGGGCATGCCTCCTGTCACTAGGGTCACACAAGGTCTGCCCCTATAAAAAGGGGAAGTGAAGACAGACCCAGTGGGACGCCCTCTCCATCTGGACCAGCACCATGACACACCACCTATCCACCCAGAGGCCCTGCTGGCAACCGCCCTCTGGACAACACCTACTGGACAAGGACCCCATTCCAGCCTGGATAGGTAGATATTACCTGCACACCTCC
>NW_005842553.1:597652-598356 GCF_000455745.1 Alligator sinensis
TGTCCATCTCTCTGTTTTCAGGCTTCCCCTGCACCCCCCCCCCCCCTGCAGCTTCCTAGCTCCTCTTAGCTGTCCTGTAGTTTCCTCCAGCAGCTGGAGCCTTTCTCCAGCTTCCAGCACCTACTGCTGCTCCCTGCAACTCCTCTAGCTGCCCCAGAGCCATCCTCTGGCTCTCCACACCCAGAGCCCCTCTTTAACACCCACACTTTCCCTTAGTCCCATTTTTCCCTCTCCCTACCTACCTTTTCAGCTCCCCCATACCTCTGGCTCCAGTCCCAGACTCTGTGCCAGCATGCTTCCCTGTTCTGCAGGCTTTGGGCATTGTCTTTTAATCAATTAAGCTCAATTAACCTAAAGTTACCCCCAAGCCTCAGTGCTTCAGCCCAGGCCCCAGTATTCTACCAGTTCTAATCCTGGTACTGGTAACTTTAACTCCCTACACTTCTACTTTCGTAACCTTTCCACAGGTATCCCAAGCACATACATAGATACACATCACAACACCCAACTTAGGAACTCACCTGTGTGTATGTGTAAGTGGGTGGTATGTGTGTGAATTAGTGAATACAAATATATATACATATATAGATATCATTGTGTGTGTGTGGTATATGAATTAGTAATCCACATATGTGTATTGAATGTGGAGGTGTTGGTAACTGGTAACTAATTCTGTCTAAATGTGGTGTGTGTAGCATGTATGG
>NW_005842553.1:598404-598801 GCF_000455745.1 Alligator sinensis
ATTTTGAATGTGTGTGTATCTGAGTTGCTAGTGTGAGTGTGTGTGTGTGTGTGTATATATATATATACACACACACACACACACACACACATGATATGCATATATCATGCATCGTGTGCATGATATATGAATTAGTGATCTGTGTCTAACTTTTGGGGTTTATAGTGTATGTGTTTGAATTGGTGATAGGTATGCATGTGCCTAAGCTGGTTTGGATGTGTATGTGCCTGAGCTGGTAGTCATAGAGTCATATCATAGAATCATAGAAGTAGGGTCGGAAGGGACCTTGTAGATCTTCAGGTCCGAACCCCTGCCTGGGCAGGAAGAAAACTGGGCTCAAATGACCCCAGCCAGGTAGGCATCAAGCCGCTTCTTAAAGACCCCCAGGATAGGAGCC
>NW_005842553.1:599680-604558 GCF_000455745.1 Alligator sinensis
CCAGGTCGAATATGACCCATCCACCACCACCCTCTGAGTACGACCCTTCAGCCAATTCACAATCCAGCTGACTGTGTAGGCATCAATGCCACAGTTGCCTAGATTTTTAATGAGGATGGGGTGGTCAACAGTGTCAAAGGCCTTGCTGAAGTGCAGAAAGACTACATTCACGGCGACACCTGCATCCAATGCTTTTGTGACCTGATCATAAAAGGCAATCAGGTTGGTCTGACATGACCTGCCCCTACTGAAACTGTGCTGGTTGCCCTTGAGCATCATCCCCGATGCCGGCCCATCACAGATGTGCTCCTTGATGATCTTCTCAAAGAGTTTCCCCAGGATTGAGGTAAGACTGACGGGCCTATAGATGCCTGGGTCCTCCCTCCTCCCTTTTTTAAAGATGGGGACCACATTGGCTATCTTCCAATCATCTGGCACCTGGCCTGAGTACCACGAGCACTCATAAAGCCATGCCAAGGGCCCTGCAATAACCCCTGCTACCTCTCTCAATATCTTGGGGTGGAGAGCATCTGGACCTGCTGATTTGAACACGTCCAGCCCCTCCAGAAGCACTCTAACCCATCCCTCCTCAACCTTAGGACTTGTGGCATTCCCCTCGAGTCTGTCTTGAATCATGGTGGGGGAGTCCCAGTAGTGTGTGTGTGCACCTAATTGATTTGTAGACAAGGTTCTTTGGGTGAATCTGATATGTTTTATTAGACCAACCCAAATAGTTGGAAAATAATTATTAAGCAAGCTTACGGGTTCAAAAACCCTTCGTCAGGCTAAGGAAGTTTCAGCAGTTGGTGTGTGCTCTTCCTGGATGGAATGAAAAGTAAAGAAGCCAGCGGCTGGGCTGGTATGCATACAAGACAGGTAGTCAGTGAAAATGTAGATTGAGAAGTCAATGGGTAAGAGACAGGCTGGGTTGGAGGGGAAGAGGGAAGGGGGATGAAAGTGGAGAGATACCTGAGGAGTCAGATGTCAGGCAGGTTATAATGTGTCATAAATCCAATGTCTATAGTTAGTCCATGATTTTTAGTGTCCAGGAGGTTGATGAAGTGGAGTTCATAGGCTCGTCTCTGGGAACTTTTTTGTAGATTTCCTTTGAGGATCAGGACTGAGAGATTGGAGAGAGAGTGGTTTTCTTGTGAGAAATGTGCCCCCACAGGTAATTGGGTATTTCTGTCTTTGATAGATTTCCGGTGTGCGTTCATTCTGGTGCACAGTTATTGTTTGGTCTCTCCTACGTATTTTCCATCAGGGCATTCGGTGCATTGGATGAGATCTATTACATTTCTGGAGGTGCAGCTGTAAGATCCAGGAATGCTGATGGCTCTGTTGTGGGGTGTAGTAATAGTGGGGGTGTTTTGCATTTCTTGTCATGGAATGGTCTGGATCCTTTTGGTGTGTTCTGGGGTTGAGGAAGTTTGCTTCTGGTGATGAGGTTGGCGAGGTTCGATGCTTGTTTGAAGGCTAGGATGGGTGGCTCTGGGAAGATCTTTTTAAGAATAGGGTCTCTGTCTAGTATGGGTTGCAATTGTTTGAGGATTTTCTGTACAGGTTCAAAGGAGGGGTGATATGTCAATAATTATTTTCCAACTATTTGGGTTGGTCTAATAAAAGATATCAGATTCACCCAAGGAACCTTGTCTGCCTATGTCCTTAGACCAACACGGCTACAACCTACACCCCTGTAATTGATTTGCGTGTGTTTTGTATACGTGCAATTGTGTCACACCATCCTGTCTAACAGTGCAATATTGAGATCCTGAGAGTTGGCCTGACCCCCCAGGGCAACACCTCATCTCCCCTTCTAGCTATGCCCAAGCCTGGCAGATGTTACCAATCAATCAATTCTTGCCCTACTCTCAGGCAATGCCCTCCTTCCCAGTTCAATTAAATCAATTGGCTCTCAGCCTCCAATCTACTCTCTCCACCCCTCCTTGGGTGCTGGGATCTGTAGCCTCATTTCTGCCCATCTATAGGCGCTGAGCTCTGTAGCCCCATCTCTGCCCCGTCTCTGGGCACTGGGCTCTCTAGCCATGTCTCTGCCCTTCCCTGGGCACTGGGCTCTCTCTAGCCCCATCTCTAACCTTTCCTCTGCCCTGCTCCCAGGTTCTGGCTTTACTCCCAGGCCCATTCCCCTCTCTGTCCTGTTCCCAGACTCTGGCCCTGATCCCAGGCCTCCAACCTGCCCCAACAGTCGCAATCCCAAACCACTGATGTTCTATAATTCCCCTCTACCCTGAGCCATGGTCTCTTCAGGCAAGTCAGGAATATTCTACTTGCCTTGCTTAAGAGTATCCCAGGTGTGAGTCAGGAGCTTCTCTGCAGTCCTCCTGTTCAGCAGCCCTTCCTTCCACACTCTCCAGGGCCAGACTACCTGCCTCAGCAAAGACCCTGGGCTTATATGCTCTCCAAGCCCTGCCCCCTTCCCATCAGCTGTCTCCCCTGGATTGCTGTTTTAGCCTTGTCTTCAAGCCTAATGGGATTACTAAACTCCCTGTTACAAGATGCAAAAGATGACAATATCATAAGCCCCATATCCAATTTTTGGCATGTGCAAAACACAATGCACATCAGTTTTGCAAAGGTAGTTAATTGCATTTGGAAAAAGAAATGGCAAACTCATCTGAAAAATTTGCCTCCAAATACCACAGCAGTTTTTAAACAAAAATTCAACTCACTCTGCTCACTGATTCTCCCTTCTCTCTCCCTTCCCCCAAACCATTTTATCTCCAAATATGTGAAGAAATCTATACAGCATTTCTCATCTACAAAGAGGTCCAATATCTTGTCCCATCATTCTAGACATGATAGTTATGGAAGCAGATATTCAAGGCAATGTTACTGTGTAACAAGCACTATGAGCTACTAGACTTATATGTCACTCCTGGAAGTACTTGCTTTCCAGAGTCATTTAATATTATAGTAACAATCTTTACAGTATGATCACATTGAGTACCAGGACTTGGTGTACAATTTGTAGCAAACCATCTATTATATAAATGTCACTTTCTTCTCTTCAACAATTTGTTCTTGAAAAGACTTTGCAGTTTAGTACTTCTCAGTGATTATTTCCTATGAACAAATTTCAGGTTTTCAAGCTCTTTGGCAACAACATCGCAACATCATCTTATGGATGGAGACAATGATCTGGAATAAGTCACTTCCACCTTCATTATTCTTGTCTGTAAAATGAGAATAAATACCTTCTCCCTAGTTCATGAAGTCCTGCAAGATCTGTGGCTAAAAGATCTAAAGTTAAATGTGAAATAGCACACTGCTTTGACTAGTCAATGTTTTTAATGCCTGCATCTCATCTTAACAACTCTTCCTCATCTAAAGCAAGAAAACAATATTCAAGGGATGCTATCAAGATGCACTGAGTGAAGTCTTTGTCTTTGCGATTATAAACAGGTCCATACTGCAGCATTTAGCATGCTTGTCTAGGACTGGGGACTCTGATTGCTCTGGATACTAATTAAAATCTGAATGTGATATGCTAGCTTACTAATGTGTGTTTTTATATTATTTTAATAGTTACTTCATTTCATGAATGCTTTAAAGCAAATAAAACACAGCTATGGGATAAACATGACATTCTTAAGCATGCAAAAAGTACAACAGAGACCACCCTCATAAGTGGTGTAGGATGTACCTTTAATTATAACTGCAAATATAGAAGAATAAGAATTAAAAGTAGAATGGTAGAGAATGCACAGCATGCTTCTACAGACAGGTCAAGTTTTCTACATGTACTGGAGCAGGAGGTGATGGTCAAGCGTAATTATAAAAGCAGTACCTAGGGTGCTGCATGTACCATATTTCATAGTTTCATAGTTTCGTGGTTTGTAGGGTCAGAAGGGACCTTGACAGATCATCAAGTCCGACCCCCTGCCATGGCAGGAAAGTGCACTGGGGTCAAACAACCCCAGCAAGGTGTTCATCTAACCTCCTCTTAAAGACCCCCAGGGTAGGAGTCAGCACCACTTATGTTGGAAGTTGGTTCCAGATCCTAGCCACCCTGACAGTGAAGTAGTGCCTTCTGATGTCTAGTCTGAATCTACCCTCTGCCAGCTTGTGACCATTATTTCTAGTCACTCCTGGTAGTGCTCAGGGGAAAAAGGACTCCCCCAATGCCTGCTGGTCCCCTCTGACTAGTTTGCAACAGGCCACTAAATCCCCCCATCAGCCTTCTCTTGTGGAGGCTGAACAGGTTCAGGTCCCTTAGCATCTCCCCGTAGGGCCTGCTCTACTGCCCCCTGATCATGCGGGTGGCCCTCCTCTGGACCCTCTCCATGCTGTCCACATTCCTCCTGAAGTGTGGCACCCACAACTGGATGCAGTACTCCAACTGCGGCCTGACCGGTGCCACGTAGAGGAGGGTCACCTCCTTGGACCTGCTTGAGATGCATCTGTGGATGCATGATAAGGTATGGTTGGCCTTCCTGACTGCGTCCCCACACTGTTGGCCCATGTTCATTTTGGCATCAATAATGACTCCAAGACCTTTTCTGCCTCTGCACTGACGAGAAGCGAGTTCCCCAGCCTGTAGGTATGCTGCTGGTTCTTCCTCCCCAGGTGCAGCACCTTGCACTTGTCAGTGTTGAAACCCATCCTGTTCTCATCCGCCCACCCTTGTAACAGGTCCAATTGCAGCCTGTTCCTCCCTTCTACTGTGGCCACATCCCCCCACATCTTAGTGTCATCAACAAATTTGAATAGGGTGCTTTTTACCTCCTCGTCCAAGTCACTGATGAAGATGTTGAACAGCGTGGGTCCGAGGATTGAGCCCTGGGGGACCCCACTGCCCACATCCCTCCAGGTCAAAAATGACCCATCCACCACCATTCTCTGGGTGCAGCCCTCCAG
>NW_005842553.1:604837-628452 GCF_000455745.1 Alligator sinensis
ACCACATTGGCCCTTTTCCAGTCCTCTGGCACCACACCAGAGCACCACGAGTGCTCATAAAGCTGTACCAGGGGTCCCACAATGACCTCTGCTAATTCCCTCAGCACTCTGGGGTGGAGGTCATCAGGACCAGCTGATTTAAATATGTCCAGACCCTCCAGAAGTTCCCTGACTAGATCCTCACTGACCCTGGGCCTGGGTGCACCTCCCCCAGGGCTTGAGGTGGTCCTGGTGGACAGGCTGATCTGGTCCCTGTTGAGGAAAATGGAGGCAAAGAAATCGTTAAATATGTTAGCTTTGTCGTCTGCTGCGACAACCAGATTTCCTAGCATGTCTTGCAGAGGCCCCATGTTACCCAGTACCTTCTTTTTGCCCCCTATGTATTTAAAAAAGGACTTCTTGTTGTCCTTAATCTGGGTAGCTAGTCCCAGTTCCATCTCTGCCTTTGACTTCCTGACCGCCCCCTGCAGCCCCGAGCTATCGAGGTATAGTCTTCCCTGGTGATGGCCCCTCCCTTCCATTGGGTGTACGCCTTTCTTTTAGCCAGGAGACGTTCCCATATGCTTTTGGTGAGCCATGGGGGGCTTTTGCTCCCTCTTGCCCCCTTTGACCCTTGTTGGGATTACTTCCGTTTTTGCATGGAGGATCATCTCCTTAAGGATCAACCTCTCCTCTTGGACACTCGACTCTCCTCCCCTCCAGGACCTCAGTACTTCCCCAACTATTCTTCTTACCTCATTGAAATCTGCCCTCCTGAAGTCCAGGGCTGCTGCCTTGCTGCTGGCTTTTGCCACCTTGGGCTGGATGGTGAATTCCAGCAGGTGATGATCGTTGTCACCCAGGTGGTCGAGCACCCACAGCCCCGCCACGAGGTTGCCGCCTGTGGACAGCACCAGATCCAACAAGGCTTCTCCCCTGGTGCGGCTGTGCACTTCCTGAGTTAGATGGAGGTCCTGTATCTCAGCTAGGAACCTCCATGAGCGGTCAGACCTGGCTGACTGCTCTTCCCAGCAGATGTCTGGAAAGTTCAGGTCACCCATGATAACCACGTCTTTTGACCTAACTACCTCCGTGAGCTGACTTAAGAATTCCCGGTCTAGCTCTCCCCCTTGGATGGGTGGCCTGTAATAGAACCCCACCATTAAGTCCCTTTCACTTCAACTTCCTTGTATTCTAACCCAGAGCACTACCCATAACACGCCAGCAAATAATATACACACTTTGTTTCGGCATGTGTGTATTCTTGGGAAGAATGAAGAAAACAAAATTCTAGAACCTTAAATGCCATTACATAGATTCAACCTGGCTGAATGCTGGACATAGGCAAGAGGGGTAGAGCCCACTCCTCGTCATTCAGTCTCTAGCTGCAGAAGTACATTCTGTGTAGTGAATACAAAGACAGTATTCACAGTCCCATGAGGTCAAGGAATATTCACAGTCCAACCTCTGGAGCATCAGCCTCCCCAGAGTCCTCTCTATGCATAGACTCTGACTTTAAGTCACAATTAAGCACTGCAAGTCACTTTTGCTTTGTTTCACTAATGTAACAGCTTTGTTACATGGTCAAAGTAATGTTATCAACAGAGCTGCTCAGGAACAAGCTGCATTCCCATCTGCCTCGTACATCACTGCCTAACCTGCCAGCTGCGTTTTGCTTCCAGAAGTCCATATTTCATTTGCAAAGGTACCTCTTGAAGCCTTCTGGTAGACAGACCTAAAACCTCACATACATTAAGCCACCTAAAATGATACCAGGTCAGCTAAAAAGAGTTTCTTTATTGCTGGTGAGAGATAATGATGATGTATTAGGCAGAACAAACACAGCTTTATTTTCAAGTCCTGGGACATTTTGCAGGGGCCAGTCAATCAAAAAAAAATCTTGCTTGTATTCTGGACTGAGCTTACACTATGCTTTCTGCACAGAGGGAGAATGAGGTTTCAGTTCTATCTGACATTTATCTTTAAAAAGTTGTGTTTTAGAGGTTGTCCAATGAAAAACTTGCCTCAAACATCTAGAGCCACTGGAAAGGAGTGTACTTAAGTGAAGATGGTTTGCAAGGAGTAACATCCAGATACAAGAATTTATATGTGATTACTTCTGAAGGGAAAGGAATAATCCTAGACTAGATGAATTTATTGTATGTGGCAGGGATGGGCAATTATTTGGGCTGGAGGGCCACTTAGGGAGTTTTGTTGTGCTGTTGAGGACCACCGGGGGGCTGCTGACCTGGCCTTGGTCCCCCATCATAGCTGTTTACACAGCCTGGTGCAGCAGGCTGGGGGGGAGGGCGGCAGATACCAGTTGATCCTATCTGGGCCCATCCACCCCACACCCACTCCTGGGGGCAGCAAACAGAGTGGGCAGGGTCTCCATGGAGACTAGCTCGGGACCATGGCCAGGATTGGAGGCACTGATAGAACAGGTCTGGGTCCTGGGGCAGAGCTGTGATTCTCTCCCCGCATGTGTCTGCAACAGGTACTGGTTCCATGGACAGGGGGTCAGCCACTGGCCATGAAACTCGTGCTTGTCATAGGAATGTTCAGGGAGTGGATCATGGCTCTGCCCTGGGCCCTGGCCCTGCACTGCCACTACCCAATGAACCTGGACCTGTCCCCAGCCCCCTCTCCCAGACACTGCTCCCACCTGCAGCCCCATCCCATCCACCAAGCCAAATGTGCCCTGCCCACAGTGGTCCTAGGCCAGTCTCCATGAAGACCCCAGTCACTCTGTCTGGTGCCAACATCTGGTGGTGCAAGGTAGATGAGCCAGGGTGCCTGAGCAGCAGGACTATATCCAGGAGTGGTGGCAGAGATACTGGAAGTAGCACCTGGAAAGAGCCACCACCACGATGGCTACTAAGATCAGTCTAGGTGCTGCACCACCTCTGCCCCACCACTGTGCCACCTGGCCCTGCAGACTGCAGCTCCCAGCATGGGGATAGTGCAGGTTGCGCTTCATGTCAGGCAGCATCTTCATGCCCAGGAGCAACAGAATGTGCTGCATACACCATGGCCCATGCTGATGCCCACACCATAGACAGACAAGGTCAAGGGACCCACCACAGTCCAGACAGAATCATTTGTCAGGTCAGATCCAGTCCGGGGCCATATTTTACCAACACCTGGTATATGGATGTAGTTCTTAATAAGCAACTAAAAGCCTAATCCAACTAAGAGAACACTTCACAACTACAGAATTGTAGACTTGCCCATCACAAGGGAACCATTCTATCTGCCTCCATGCAGCAGTCTGTATTTTATCTTCTCAGGACTAAGTGCAGTCTAAAGAGCACTGAAGGCCACAGGAACAGTGATGGAAACTGTGCTGGGGAAGACTGATTTTACTATGAAAATGATTATGAAAGGTGGGGACTAGGGATTTATACTCCCATACAAACACCTGGACCTAGGGAGCTGTATCAGGTAGTGGAGGCAGTCTGTGTGTACAAGCCTTGATTTGAGGAAGTGATGAAGTCAGAGCCCCCTTCTGGAATGGAGTCCAGGTTAAGCTTTCAGAAGAGTCAAAAGCCAAAAAGAGAACTAAGGAGAATGACAGACTGTTTTTATGTCTGGTAGCCATGTTTAAGAACTCGGCCAGGGTGAGAGGAGGCTCCAGCTGGTCTCAGTCACACATGCTGACTTGCAGGAGTCCTTCCCACAGGGTCTGACATGCTTCAATGTTGGTCAGATCCAGGGAGAAGAGCTCTTCAGAGAAGGCTTCCGTACAATGGCGCATCTCACCTGGATCCATGAAGGTGGTGCCATCACCTGCCAGGAGGCAGGTGATGTGATTCTTGGCCTCCCATCTCCTCTCCAGGGTGTTGAAGCAGAAGCCGCAGTCCATCTCCTGAAGGAGCTGGATGTGTGAGCAGACAAACACACCACAGGCACAGTGATTTTCCATAGTGTGAAACTCATCCTACCTCTCCCGACACTCTCTGCAGTTGGACTGGTTGGTAGGATCAGCAGCCAGGCAGCTCTCCAGCTCCAGCACTTCCCACTTGAGCTGCTCCCAGACCACCTCCCTCTTCCGGGTGTGCCCCTGAGTGTAGCTAAGGCAACAGAACTGGATGAGCACCTTCCCCATGTCCCACCATCTCCAAGCTGAAGGGAAAGCTGCCCGTTGTTCCCACCAGGCCAGCCAGAACTCCTGGAAGGCCTCCCTGAAGCCTGTGTCCTCCAGCAGACTGGCATTAAAATGCCAGTAGGCCAACCCCAGATGCCCAGGCCCCGGCATAGCCTGGGCCCAGACAAGGTGCTGATCATTGAAGGGGTTTGGCCTGACACCGGAGGAGTGGGCCTGGGCAAAGTGTTGCAATGATATACGAATTAGATCCAACTGGGAGTGGCACACCTGCTCCTCCCCCACCCTCACGTAGGTGAAGGCAGTGGGGGCGTCAGGGTGATAGGTGCACTAGACGTCCGCCAGGGAGTACTCTGTTAGGACCTCCCCAAGGACACCCATGGTGGCCTGCTTCTGCTTCCTGCCTGACCAGCCCCATATGTCCAGTGTGACATTAAAGTCCCTGCTAAGGACCAGGCACTCATGAGGGTTGAGGGTGCCAATGTAAGTGACCACCTGGTAAAAGGAGTCTGCCAAGTCCAGGTCCTTTGTAGGGGCATACATGTTCAGAAGGTTCAGGACCAGCCTGTGAACTCAGACCTGGAGGTGCGGCAGGGGGGCTGGCACCACCTCCAACCCCTGGAGAACCTCTGGCTGGAGGCCTGGGGAGAACAGGGTGGCCACCCCACAAGGGGTGGCCGAGCGGTAACTAAAAAAGACCCTGCCTCTCCACTCCACCCACCAGTTAGACTTGTCGGCCAGAGTCGCCAGGGTCCCCTTAAAGAATACCATGGGGTACAGTACCTCCTGAAGGAAGGAGAGCATCCGGCATCTCAAAAGACCCTTCCTGCAGCCATGGACATTGAGGGTTGTGATCTTAAACAACCTCATGGCTGGGGGGAAGTGGAGCAGATGGTTCAGTAGGGACCTCGCATGCCTGACCGCCTGGCATGGGGCCCACTGACTCATGCAGCACCCTCCCATAGGCATAGAGGGAATTTATGAAACTGCAGGCCTGCCTATAGATCCAGGCATTGCAGCACTTAGACCCCTTGCCTTCCCCCACCAGCACCCTTGCAGTGTAAAGGATGCTGTCAATATCTTCTGAGCAGTCCAAGGTGAGCTGCACTTTGCTGGTGTACTGCTGGATGTGCTCGCAGTTAAGAGATTCAAGTAGCTCTCCCCTGGGGACCACTGAGATCAAGAGGTCCACAGGCTTCACAGAGCCTGCCAGTTCTAGGGTGTCCTCCTCCTGGTCCTAGGGTTCAGCGGGCTCCTTAGGTACCATCTGAACCCCCTGGTCTGCTAAGACCCCAGACTCTGGCTGGGATTGAGATAGCTCTACAGCCCCTTGAGGCAGGGTTGGGAGTAAGGATGGGGGAAGGGTTCCCTCACAAGATGGCAGGGCAGAGCTGGAACCCCAGGGGGTCTGCACAGGGTCCCCGACAAGATTGGATTGTTGGTCCGGGGACCCCACCCTGACCCCCTGTGTTGTGGGACCATTGTGTGGGCTAGTTTCAGGGTTTGACTGGGAAGGAGGAGGAGTAGACCCATCAAGCACTGGGGTGGCATTGGTGCTTGTCTCAAGGTCTTGGGAGGAGGGACTTCCCTCCTCAGGACTCACTGGGGTGAGCCCCAGGGCCCCTGTCTCCCCAAGATCGGAGGGGGAGGGCTCTGCTGCTGGACCCTCCATTGAGTCAGCCGAGGCCAAGGATCCCATGATCTCAGGAGGTAAGCCCTGGCCAGTAGGGGTGTGTGAAATTTTGCTAGCTGTTTCATTTCGACACTGGTATTTGTTAACTTATCTACATGACTGGCTGCTAGCCACTGAAAAAAGCCCACTTGGCTTGCAAATGATTGAAATCTAATTTTAAAACCTTGGATAGATTTTCTATCAATTCAATTCATTCATTATTAGTAGCATGAGTGGCAAAATAGTCTTATTATTTTAACAACCTGAAGGAAACCTGCATGTTGGAAGAGGAGGTGTAGAAGCAACAAGTTAGAGGGTGATACCAGCAAGTTTCCAGGAAGCTCCATATGCTTGAGGATTGCAAAATAAGTCTGAGCACAAGTAAACAACATGGTGCTAAGCAGGGCTCTTAATAAAGATCTAGGTGTTACAGAAAGAATCATGTTTATTATTCCACTGAGCATTGGACAAGGGGGTAAAAAGAAACCTGTTCAAATTTGTAGATGACACTAAGATGTGGGGGGATGTGGGCATGCTAGAAGGGAGGAATAGGCTGTAATCAGACCTAGACAGGTTACAGGGGTGGGCAGCTGAGAACAGGATGGGTTTCAATACTGACAAGTGCAATGTACTGCACCTGGGGAGAAGAACCAGCAGCATACCTACAGGCTGGGGAACTCCTTTCTTGTCAGTGTAGAGGCAGAAAAGGATCTTGGAGTCATTATTGATGCCAAAATGAATGTGGGCCGACAGTGTGGGGACGCGGTCAGGAAGGTCAACCGCACCTTGTGATGCATCCACAGATCAGAAGTGATCCTCCCCCTCTATGCGACACTGGTCATTCTGCAGTTGGAGTACTGTGTCCAGTTCTGGGTGCCGTACTTCAGGAGGGATGTGGACAACATGGAGAGGGTCCAGAGGAGGGCCACTCACATGATCAGGGGGCAGCAGGGCAGGCCCTATGAGGAGAGGCTAAGGGACCTGAACCTGTTCAGCCTCCACAAGAGACGGCTGAGGGGGGATCTAGTGGCCATTTACAAAATAGTCAGAGGGGACCAGCAGGCATTGGGGGAGTCTCTGTTCCCCCGAGCACTCCCAGGACTGATAAGAAATAATGGTCACAAGCTGGCAGAGAGTAGATTTAGACTAGCTATCAGGAGGTGCTACTTCACAGTCCGGGCAGCTAGGACCTGGAACCAACTTCCAAGAGAAGTGGTGCTGGAGGTCTTTACGAGGAGGCTAGATCAACACCTTGGTCGGGTCATTTGACCCCAGTACTCTTTCCTGCCATAGCAGGGGGTCGGGCTTGAAGATCTGCTCATGTCCCTTCCGACCTTACCTACTATGAAACTATGAAACACCCTGGTGTCATGCTCCAAGTTGTCCCTCATACAACTTCTGCTCTAACCTAAAGGTTCCTATCTGCAGGTTGTTACAACTATTACTGAGCAAGTCCCTATTACATTTCTAGTAGGCAATTCCATTCTAGTTCCATAGAACTTTCAGTGGACTGATTCAGAAGTCCAGTGTTGGGCACTGGAACCCGAACCACTGCTTCCAACAGCCACCAATAGTTTTCCATTGATTTTATGAGATGCAACTTCATTGGACTAGCAATATTACTGGATACTTCTATTCCCAGGGGTATTGCTTGTACTTACTGTTCTACCATGCAATATTGCTTGTTAGAAGTTCACAGTTGGAGATAATATAGAGAAATTGAGAGCAAAAAATACAGAGATATATAGGGAGAAAAAATCACTTCTGCTCTTAACTGACCAGAAGGAGAGGGGGTGGGGAGTAGGGCTGTGTGAAATTTCACCAGCTGTTTCGTTTCAATGCTGTTTCAACTCGTTTTGAGCTCGAAACAGCAAAATCAAAATGAAATGAAGGGCTTTGAAACAGCCTCAAAAGAAAACGAGGGCAGTCAAAACATTTTGAAAGTTTCAAAAGTTTTGAAACATTTTGAGTTTTGAAGCTGAAACTGGGCTTGCCTTCAGGGAAACAGAAAGTAAGAAGAGGGAGGGGGAAGAGTGGGAAAGGACTGCTCTGACATTGACTGTGTAGTTGGCCAGTGACTGTGATCCTTCCCTGAGGTCCCTTCCAATCCCAGTGCTCTGGGGGAGGGATGGAAAAACAGCATAAAAGGCAGCATTGTTTCAACTGGCCTGCTTTCTGCCTTGGGGTCAGTTACTGAGCTATCTTCCAGAAGCTCAAGAGCGTTAGACAGCAAAGGCCACTACTAACATTGATTTGACTTCCTACTTACTAGCCTCGCAAGTGGGATTCCACAATACCTTTTGCTTTCTTTCTAGACCCTTTTATTTTATTATTATATTCATTGATTTATTCTTTTCAATTTCATAAGTATATTGGCTATTATACTATCAAATTTATATAGGAAGGCACATACATTTATATATTTTTATTTTTATACATTTATATCTTGGATATTATAATATAGAATTTATATAGGAAAGCACATATACATTTATATATTTTATACATTTATATCTTGCAGCATATTATAATATAATATTTATATAGGGCACATATATATTAGGGGTGTGCGAAACTTCAGGTGCTGATTCAATTTGGAGGAGATTTGGCCCAATTCAGTGGCCAAATCTCTGAATCTGAATCAAATCAGGGGACCACTTCAAAGGTCTAAATCTATTCGAAGCTCACCGAATTGTGAGACAGGGCTTTGTTTTTTTTCTTAAAGGGCCAGGAGCAGGGGTAGGCAGGGTAGCCATGGGGGGAGCTGGGACACTGGGAGGGGTCAGGGGGCTCATGGCAGAGCCCCCCATGTGGCACCACCTGGTGAGTGGGGGGCTTTATTTTTCAAAGTGCCAGGAGCTGGGGTGGGCAGGGCAGTCATTGCCGGGGCTGGGAGAATGTGCAGTGATTTGGAGCAGCAGCCAAATCTTTTAATCAGATTCGGCTGAATCGATTCAGGACAATGATTCAAATCACTAAATCAAATCACTATCTCTCAAATCAGTCGAATCCGAATCTGAAGCAAATTCTAGCTGCTTTGCACAGGCCTAATATACATATATATATACTTTTATGAAGACAAGACACTATGAAACACACCATGAAACATGCTGGAAAGGCAGCTGGCAGACTTTCAGGGAGGGTTGGAAAAGGGGGTAGAGGGAGAGGTGTAAGTTCCCCCTCCATGTCAAACTGAGACTCAGCCTCATTGCTACACCAAGCAGACATGAGGCTCCCACAAGTTCTACAGGCAGCAAGGAGAGGGGAGCAGTGCCAGTGCCACTGCTTGTGTCTGTGCCTGTGTCTGCATCCCCTCCAAGATCATCAGCCATAACCCCCGCCACCACCAACACTATGACAACAAGCAGCAGCACCAGCACCAGTACCAGCATGACAGCCTCCTCCACCCCCATTTTACTTCCCATCCTGAGCCTTCCAATGCCAGAGGAAGAGCTGGATCTGGATCTGGATCTAAGTGACCTAGCAAGGGAAATTCTGGGGAAATAGGGGGAATCATCTGAGTTTGTGCTCCACACCCCTCAAGTTTCCCCTAGAGCTAGGTCTCCTTCTCCAGAAGGTACTTCAGAGGAGGCTGAGGTAGAGGATGAGGAGGC
Organism: Alligator sinensis; assembly: GCF_000455745.1. NCBI lineage: Eukaryota > Metazoa > Chordata > Crocodylia > Alligatoridae > Alligator > Alligator sinensis. The sequence continues at coordinate 614,208 of NW_005842553.1, forward strand.
AAGCAGCTCAGCTGAGTCTGCTTCTCCTGTTGCTGTGCCTCTGTCTGCTGAGGAGGGGAAAATTGCAGCATCCACATGTGCATCCATACCCCAGAAGTGAGCGGGTAACATGGTCTGGGATCACTTTGAGCTGGCAGATGACCCCACATACATTATCTGCCAGCACTGCTGAGCCAAAACCAGCCAGGGCAAGGGAACAAAACACATGAGCTGATGCATCTCCACAGGCACAACCCCTTGCAGGCTCCTCGTCAGCCTGGCACCAGCAGGAGCATGCCAAAAGGGAAATCACCCTCTCACTCCAAAGCCCCCATTCCCCCAAAGAAAAGGCAGGCCACCCTGGATCAGTGGGTGAAAGGGTGACAGAAAGCGGGGCACATTGCAAGGGTGAGCGAGATCCCCCAGAGCACTGGGGAGATGCTTGCTGTGGAGTGGCCAGGGTTCAGGTGGCTAATAGTGCTCATGGCCCCATCATACCAAGTGTCTGCATGCACCAACTTCATAAGGCATGCAGGGAGTACTTGAGGGAGGAGATGTGCAAGGCAGGTCCTCAGGTGGCCTTACACTTCACCTTGGACATCTGGAGCAGCCAGAGTGGAGATCATGCCTACCTCTCCCTCACAGGGAACTGGTGTGACCAGTCAGGCCATCGATGGGCTCTCCTTCAAGCCAAGGTAATGGATGAGTCCCACACAGCAACAGAAATCATGGGGGCCATGAACCGCTTGGTCCAGGGGTGGCTTGTTGGGCAGGGTAAGCTCACCCATGGGTTCATGGTTACTGACAATGGGGCCAATATTGTCAAGGAGGTCCATGATGCCAACTTTGTTGGCATCCTGTGTGGCACACAAATTCCACCTCATTGTTCCACCTCCTTCAAGGGGGACAGAGCTGCCAGTGACCGTGCCAGCACCACCAACAAGCTCATTTCCAAATGCAGGAAGGTGGCAGGCTACTTCCACTGGAGCATCAAGGGAGGCAAGATGCTGTGGGACAAACAAGCAGAGCTGAACATCCCACAGCACAAAATCATGAAGGATGTGGAGACTCGGTGGAGCTCCAAATACCTGAGGCTGGTGGAGCAACAGAAGGCCATCCATGAGATTGGGGTCAGCGGTCCCGTAACAGAGCTGAGTGGGGTAACATCTCCCAGATCTTGGTGGTCCTCAAGCCCTTCCTCGAGGCCACTGAGACCCTCAGTGCTGGCAATGCCTTCCTTAGCCAAGTGATCCCCATAGTAGTGAGGGAACTTCAGAACCAAATGCAGAGCTTCCAGGGGATCAATGTTCCTGGATGGTGAAAGCCACTGTCACCAGATGTCCAAGCACTGCTGAGGCAGCTGAAGGAGGGCATCAGGAAATGGCTTGATCCCTTATGGTCCAGTATGGTCCACATGCTGGTCACTATGTGTGACCCGAGAGTGAAGAGCAGCATATGCAGAGGCCAAAGCCTGAATCAGTGGACAGATGTGTTGGTGAAGAGAATCAGGGAGGCAGAACAGTGAAGGAGGGGAAAGTGGAAGAGGGGGATCCACAATCCCATGACAGCACATCTTCCACCAGCCAGTCTCCTCCTTCACCACAGGCAGTGCCAATGTGTGCCAAGGGCATGGCTTCCATGGTGGGGTCCAGAGGCACCAGGTCCCACCATCAGGCAGGTAGTGCTTAGGCCTTGGTGGCTGCCTATCTCACCAAGGACATGAAGCTGCTGCTGTGACACCCCTTGGCCTGCTGGGCAAGCCGCAGGCAGATGTGGCCGGATCAGGCCACAGTAGCCTGCGAACACCTGTCCTGTCTACCGACCAGTGTTCCAAGCGAGAGGGTGTGCAGCATTGCTGGGGATGTAGTGACACCCTACCACTTGTGCTTGGATCCTGGTTTGGTGGAGCAGCTGGTGTTCCTGAAGGTGAAACTCCTGCTGCTCCAGGTTTCCCAAGTTTCACGTGCAGATGTAGTGAATGACACCCTCCTCACTCTGTCCACACCTATTTCCTTTTTTCATTTTTTATAAACCATTTAATGCCCCGCTCTCAGAGCTGGAGGGGGCACTCACTGCATCACCAGCCAGCAGGAGAAGAACATGTCCCTGCTGAGCTTCTGTGCCAGGATGAACTTGGAGGTATGGGCTGGGTCTATTGGGAAGAAGGAGGCCTTAGGTCCTGGGCATGACCACTAAAACTGCATTCTGCCAGGGTCAGGAGGCCTAATGGGACTGCTGGCAATGCAGCAGCCCCAGGAAATGCCAGGACTGAGGATTTCCCTGGTAAAAGATAAGTAAGAGGTACCATAATCTCCAACCACCACATGTATACACACAGTCCTGGCTGGGGAAAGCCCAGACCTGTCACATCTTTGACAGGCTTGAGGCTTGCTGATTGCAGTGGAGTTGTGAGGTTACAGGCGAGCTCAACTTAGCTGCCTAGGATGCCAGCTTTGGGGTTGAAAAACCCTTTGTCAGGCTGAGGAAGCGCCTGCAGTTGGTATGTGTGCTGTTCCTGGATGGAAGGAATAGTAAAGAAGCCAGAGGCTGGTATGCAATGCAGGCACGAAAGCCAGTCAGTGAAAATGAAAATGGAGGCATCAGGGGGTGAAGGACAGGCTGAAGTGTGGGGGGAAGGGGGATGTAGCAGCAGCAGCCTCATGCAGGAAGGGGCATGACCACTTTCCTTCCAGAAGCTTCTGAGAGGGATAGCAACAGCAGTAGCAGTAGCAGCCTGAAGCAGGAAAGGGCATGGCCAACTTCCCCCAGAAGCTCCTAAGAGCAGGCTAGCAACAGCAGCAGCAGCAGCAGCAACAGCCTACAGTAGAAAGATGCATGGTCTACTTCCCCTAGAAGCTCCTGCGATCAAGCAGCAGCTACAGCCTGGGACAGGAAGGGGTATGGCCAACTTCCTCCCAGAGGCTCCTCCCCCAGAAGCTCCTTTCTATTTGTATCTTCCAGTGATCATGGGCCTTAAGGCCCACCTAGTTAATTAATAGCCGCACTGTATCGGGCCAAAGGTTGAAAGATACAATTTATTTGATTTGATTTGATTTGAGTTTATTTTATGTTATTTTATTTTGTGGGACAACTAAGATAGAAACAGGATAGGAGTGACATGGGGGTCAAAGGTTCAAAGTGTAAAAATAAGTTCTCCGGAGGGGGACACCGAGCAGAACCTCCCGGGTCACATTCACCGATCCTCAAAGCTGAGGTGCATTGCTGGGGTGTGGTGCAGTGCAGTGGGCCCCTCCCCAAGGGGGGGGGCAGCCCCGTGCAGTGGAGGACCCCATGGGGGGGTGGCAACAGCAGCAGAAACAGCCTGATGCAGGAAGGGGTGTGGCCAGCTTCCTTCCAGAAGCTTCTGAGAGGACTAGCAACAGCAGTAGCAGTAGCAGCCTGAAGCAGGAAAATCAGTACGGTCAACTTTCCCCAGAAGCTCCTGAGAGCAGGCTAGCAACAGCATCAGCAGCAACAGTCTACAGTAGGAAGGTACATGTTCTACTTCCCCTAGAAGCTCCTGAGATCAAGCAGCAACTGCAACAGCAACACCCTGGGACAGGAAGGAGTGTGGCCAACTTCCTTCCAGAGGCTCCTCCCCCAGAAGCTCCTGAGGGCAAGGAGCCCTAAGCTGCTTGCCAGGGAACATTTGTATATTGCTGGGGCCAGCACCTGTGGCTCTAGCACCCCCTGGCTGCAGATCCGGGAGGAGCTGGGCAGGGTCATTTTGCCCCAAGCAGCACAACTTGTCCCACACCAAAGTGCATGTCCAGTCACATGTGCTTAAGCAAAAATCCCTGGCACACATTTGTGCTTCTCCTATTTGAGCTGCTGCAAGTGCGCGTGCCTGCATGTGTGGACATGCCAACTATGCTCTTTTAGACTCGCCTTTTTGTTGTTGCATATATGCTTGCTTTCAAATAGTTACTGTGTGGCTTGTTTTGACTATGGAAAATACAACATCAGTCACCTTTAAGAAACTCCACACATTACAGTCTGCACAAAGCTGTAGCTGTGGCTGCATTATCCCTATTTCAGGGGATTTATAATAGCCGTAGAAACTTGCTTTGGGCAGACACAAGGTATATCTGCTATGGAAAGACTTTTATCTTAGAAAATTGGAATTGTATCTGTCCTAGTTGCTGTGGAAGTCTAAGTATAAACTCCCTCTTCGTGTTCCCTTAAAGAAGAACTTCAACTGATGCAGGAAAAATTGTAGGACACTTTCAGAGGGTGTCAGGGAAAGCAATCAATGCCCAGGTGCAAGGATTTGGAGATCAAGGAAGGTTGCCCCAACAAAGTTGTTACCTGGAATCCACCAACATTTCAGAGTCCTTTAAATTATTTATGGAGTTTCCTTTACTCAAGCTACCCCGCATGTTTATGGAAATGATCTTAAACTAGCCCCAGCTTCAGGGAATGGCAGCCCAGTGGTCACTTCTTACACCTTCTGGGGTTCAGTGAATTCCCTTCAGCTGGGCACTCATCACTGGACTCTTCAGGAGTCCCTGAACTAAACACAGGCAGCTGCAATTGTTTCTGTACTGACACAAAAGCTTAAATCATTTCCTTACTGATCAATGCAGGGAGGAAGGAAAGCCACAATCGTCATGGCATCCATCTTAATTTTTATCTCCTTCCCTCCCCACTCCCCGCCAGCTTTTCTATGCAGCCAGGATTGGCTATATTAATTCTCCTCAGGGATTTTTGTGATGGCCATTTGCAATTCCAGATCAAACCTACCTTTAATCTGATAGACTTCCCACCATGCAAAACATCAGGGGCCAACCTGTTTTCGAGAAGCAGTAGAAGGTATTAGAAATCTTACCTGAGGAACTTGGGGCTACTGAGTCTTAACTCGAGCCCTAGCACTGATTTGATTTTCATTCTAAAACCAAGGGTCAAAAAACTGTGCTTGAGCTTAACTCTGATAAAAAAATCACACTCACACTTCAATCTCAGAGCATCCAGGATGTGATATGAGGCAATAAAAGCCTGGAAATTCAGTAAAGGATGAAATAAGGTGCTCTCTCTCTTCCACGGCCTGTTGGGTAGAGGTATTGTGATGTGTATATCTCTTCTATAAGTGAATTTCCTTGCGCAACCTTAACAGTTTTAATATAGTTTTTGTGCCTGCAATAGACATTTTCTTCTATCCTTGCTACCCGCAGTTATGCAGCTCATTTCTCTTTGTCACTTAGTGCAGAACCGTAGCACTGCTGAAGGTTTATCATCACAGAAACTGGAAGGCAGGGGGGAGAAACACCCACTGTTCGAACTAATGGTTCCATTGATCGATGCCAAGATCCAATGTCGGTTTTGTTTGGTTGCTCCCAGTGCTTGCTGCCACTGGGCAGAAAGTCCCAAAACTCTGTGCTAATACTTAATAGGGAAATAGTATCCCCCACCCTCCTATCCATGGGCATTAAGGAGTTCTCATGGGAACACTAGTTATATACTGTAAAAGCATGAAAGCAATTTGTTTTGACTTCTCTACTTCATGGCTGTCACTGGCAAGGCCTTGTGAGGGAACAAGGTACAGGGAAAAGAGCCTCATTACACTTGGGAGAAAATCTATTTAGTCTTCATTGCTCAGAGTTAAAACTTTATTGTTCTGTGACAGGGAACTGGCTAATAGTTTCCCAGCTTTATGGGAAAAGCTCTGTTGAACTTCAGTTGGGAAATAAGCAAAAGGATACTATAAACATTACCAATAAAAACCTGTAGGGTGGCATTCTTGCCCCACCTAATCCTTATCTCACAGCAGGGGTTTTAAGGGGCAGAGGAGAATTCTCCCAATGTAGGCTCCTGTGGAGTCCTATGCTTCCCCCAAGCATTAACATAAGAGGAGGGGGTTTAGTTGGAGCACAGCCATAGTGCATATTGCTCTAGCCTGTGTGCCTTGGGGCAACCCAGGAAAGGCCTTAGGATAGCCCACAGTAAGGCAGTAAGGAAATGAGTAGATTAAAGGGAGACTTTTAGCTCCACACCCTAACCCTGTACTGTGCCTCTTGGAAGCACAGTGCAGAGCCTTAGAGAATATTAACAGAAAATACTAACAGAATATTAGTTCTTAGCTATGTTTTCTGAGACTACCCAATGAAATTCAATAGAAGGAATGAAGTGGTCATCCATAGATACCTCCATCTGCTACATAGAACTCATCAGCCATAAATTGCATTACACTATAAATTTAAATACATAACTTTCTTATGCACTGTAGAATTTCATAGGACGACCTATACGAAGAATGAGACATTTAAACATCTATAGGATGGTTCAAAAAAATATAGAAGAGCTTGCACATCTTACATAAAGGTGAGGACACTGCTGATCCAGGTAACATAACATTGGCAGCAATTAGAAATATATTGCACTTCTGTCTTGTCTACATGCATCTGATCAGTTGCCTTTTTTTAATAAAGATTTGGGATATGTTGTAAATATGGTCTGGAGAGTGGATGTGGTAGTGCTGTTATTTTAACACCATCAGTGTTTCAGTAGCTTTGCTATGCAGAAATGGAGAGTGACAAAGTCAAGTATTGTACAACAGATTTCCTCTCTTTTTTGTTTAAATTAAACTTTTCTTATAAATAGTAATTCTAGAGTATTATATAATCTACCATATTTAGAACGTCTCTGCTGCAACCATAGCAACTCATAGAGCTGAATGCGTTAAGTTCAAACTTTGTTCTAAATTTGCTGTTGAGGGTGAAGAAACAGCTTTGGAAACCCTCCCCAAACAACCTCCATTCGTTCTTGTTTGTATTCAGAGTTCAGTCCATCTTGGATTAATGCTACGAGTGTCCTATGCTGGGAAAGAAGAAACTACTACCATGGACCAGTTTGATTAACTAAGTGGCTGTTCAATGTTTCAGCATTTGCAACATCCTTATAGAAGTAAATATTTACAGTCTTTTCATTTCAGTCTTTAACGAAGGGCATTAGGCAGTGAAGTAGCATATTTGGAGACTGAATTCAGTATCATAAAATATAGCACTCAGGACCTGTGCAGTTTCTCACCCTACTCCTGCCATTGTGCTTTGTTTTGACATGGACAGATGATTTCACAGGGACAAGAAAGTTCACAATCAGCCTCCTTCACATGGTAACTGCTAAAAAAGTTCTGGATCCCAGTCTCTTGCTTTACAAGACTCATCCTCCTACTGCAGCAGTTGAGAAACTCCTGCTCCTGTATTTGCTGCAGAGGAAGAATGGGGACCTTTAATTTTATTCCCGGCTCTATCCAGTGACTTGCTGTAACCTTGGGCAAATCATGTTACACCTTGAAAAGCTCTATAGCCCATTACCAACCCACTGAGCCATCCAGTTCCCAAATGTTCTTATTGTATCATACTGAAATTCTAAAGGAGGTGAGGTAATAAGTGGGCAAAACTTATTGTGTGCTAAACAGAAAAGGATAGATGAAAACTTATAATACAGAGAATGGTAAAAGGAAAAGCAGTAAAAAGAAGTTGTTTTAATTAACTATGAAATACCCTAACTTGTGTTTATATTAGGTATTTTCTTAACCAGGTTGAGTCATCCTGACTTAGTTCTTCATTTTTTCTGATGTTACAGGTAAGCCTAAAAGCAGCCATATAGGCTCAGCTTTTCAAATGTGTCATGACCCAAAGGGTATGATTTTGTGTGTGCTTCGGCACTGCAGAATTATTTCCCGCCACATGGAGCTTTCTTTGCACGGTGCAATTCTCAGTTGCATAAAGAAAACCCCGGTGCAAAGGAGTTCCTGCCATTCGCCTGCAAATTTGTGTCCCACTTTTGGCTGTTTCTAAATTATTCCCACGTGGTGGCTAGCGATTGGCTTGCTAGCCATATAAGAGGCTTGAGCGGTTTCCGCCCAAGTTGGAGGAGGAGAAGGAGAACTTCACATCTCATGAAGAACTCTAAGCACGCTGTGGAGCTTAACGAACCCAGCGTGTGCCTTAAGAAGGATACAGGGGCCTGATCAACCTCTAGCCTCTCCCCGTCGCCGCCTGATCCCTCGACGTACCCTTCCCTGCGCGCTCGTGGAGAGTCACCTTTCGGACTCTCGTCATGGTATCCAGAGCTCTTCTCGGGTTATTTCGTCCGGTTGATTCAACAGACTCGCGGTTCTAGAGCTCTCAGCCAGCCTTGGACCAGAGTTCGCGGTTAGAACTCTTGTCCGCTCTTCTTCTTTTCTATCTGTAACTGCAATGCAAGCAAGTTTTCCTACCTGCACCGTGACCATCTACGGTGTAAGTAAAATAATCTTTAATCAACCGCTACGCGTCCATGCCTAATTCTAGTCCGCCGTGCCGAATTCCCCAACCCACGTGCCAGGGCTGCTGGCCACAGCCTGCCGCGCGCCCCCGAAAGCCTCGGACCGCTCCCAGCCAGCACAAAATGAACTGTCAAACTGCAACTACACTGTAGGCATGTGCACCTGCTTGCACAACCAAAATTATGCACTGGCAGTGTCTTGGCACAGTAGTAGCACAGAGGTGTCATTCTGTATAAGGACACCATTGTGCCAGCATTAGTCAAATGGGCAGCTGTATCTAAGAAGTTGTATTTCTCCTGCAATTGCCTGTTGAGCCTGCATAAAAATCTCTTTTGGACCAAACTCAGATTTTGTGGATATCACCATGTGCACGTTTAGGAACTGCAAGATCATTTCTGAAATGCTTCTTGAATAATTTGCTTCCAACATGGAGCATGTTATACTCATGTGAATATGACTTGAGGATTATGAAACAGCAACTATGATCTAATCAATAAAACAGTGCAATATTCCATAGTATTCTATTTAAAACCTGCATAGCAACAAATGAAAGTGACAGTGTCACACCTCTTATTTCAGGCATGTTAAAATTTGCACAAGGATTTAATATCCTGCTTCAATTGAAAATTTACAGCAATAAAAGACCTAGCAGTGCACAGGCAATAAAAAGCTATAATTACAATTACATTTACAAAAAAAAGAGTGGCAATCAATATCTCATGTATAGACAGTGATTTTGACTATGCCTAATCAATGGCAATGCTAATTATACACTTATAGCAATTAATTTCTTTCCAATTACATCTTAATTAGTAGCCTTGTTAAGGCAAGGGTGCCTAAAGATTGTGTGACAGCAACACATATATATTTTTTGCTGTCTTCTAGCATGAGCTCTGGCACCATTAAATGCTGGTCTACTCGCTACAGACTGAAGGGAGAACACAGATTAAATGCAATAATTAATTATGTGCATTTGAAATTGAAAACGAAAAAAGGGCATTAAAAATAGGGCAACTGAGCTTGTACATTAACTCTAGCTTGTTGCTTTAATTTGGTTTCTCATTGATGCTTTCTAATTCCTTTTTCATTAGGTCTGGAGCAGGGATAAATTCCGCCAGAGTTAATACTTTTTGCGGGAATGCTAGACTCATTTTTAATGTGTCTATTCTCCTACCTGTAGGAGATGGATCTTTTTGTTATCTCTTCCTCTATGTGCTAATCCCATGGAGGATTCAATAAACACAGTCATTCAAGGAAATAGTGGCAGAACTGTTAGTTTGACATATGCACAAAACCACCAGGATTCAGTATAATGCAAGTGTTTACAAAAATCAAATAAAAGACCACCTGAACTACTCTCTCAGAATACTAGCAAGCAGAATTCTCTCTTTGGAATTAAGTCAATAAGTGAATCATTAGCAGGGATTCTGGTTTTCTCTGATTAAAAACACCAAAACACATGATTAAAATGAAACACCACAATATATATAGCTATCAATTGAACACAATGTTTAATTGATAAATTTACAATTTTAAAGCAATTTGGAAGCCTACCAGTGCCTTAATCACTATAATAAAATTAATTCTAAGTACCTATAAATTTTGGTATGTGATTTTGGGTTTTTGTCATGGAAAATCAGAGCTTCCTGTGCCAACTTAGCTCACCAGGACACAGGTCCAGGTTCCTCACTCCCCACCCAGAGCCCCCTTACCCACCCCAGTCCTGCCAGAGGGGGCCCCAGCTGCCAAGACTATGGGGCCAGGGACCCAAGTCCACAACACCAGCTCCCGAGTCTTGGCTGCCAACGGTGGGAGGCAATGGCTGCTGCAGCAGAGCAGAGTACAGAGCCTGGCTCCCCCTTCCCTGCAGACACCATGGCTGGAGCGGAGCTTGGGGTGGGTGGGGCAGGTGCCAACTGCAGATGCATGATATTAGTGTTATTTTTGAAGACAAGAGGACTTTCCTGAGAGAGATAACCCATGATCTTTCGGGGAGGGTGGGGAGAGGAAGGGGGCTTTATTGGTCCTAGATCAGAGCTTGCTAGATTGTGTGTCTGTTGTGAGAACTGACAGGCTGTGAGGTAGAGAGACGGAGAATGTTTTAGGTTTGTAGAAATCAAGGCCAGCACAGATTGTAAAGTGTGCAGCTGTCAGAGAGAAAGAGACCAGAGTACAGCCCAGCTACAGTTATACGCAGGGATCCTGGTTTTCTCTGATTAAAAATAGCAAATTCTCTGATTAAAACATGCAGATTCTCTGATTAAAACGTGCAGATTCTCTGCTTTAAAACCCAAACTTCATGATTAAAATTAAAGACCACCTACAGCCCCCTCCCCAGCACTGCTGGTGCCCCTCACTCCCCCACAACAACTCCCCAGCCATACACATACAGGCACAGACATGCAGACAGACATGCATGCACAGGCATGGACACTCACCCCAGCAGGTAAGTGTGTGTGGAGGGAAGGGACAGGGCAGGGCGGGGGGAAAGGGAAGGTGCTGGGGGGGGTAGATCAAGCAGGGGGCAGGAGTGTGCCTGCTCAGGAGTAGGGCTGGCAGGTGAGGGCAGGGGTTCCCCTCTGCAGTCCACATGCACACTGCCTGGCTGGGGGGGGTTACTTTGCCACTGTGCCCTGCGTTGCCTTCCTGTGGCCAGCTGCACGGATTTGCGGGCAAGCAGCGTGGGGCACAGCAGTGGCAGTGTGGTGGCAGCCACCATGTGTGGGTCACATATATGGCACCCAGCTGGCTGCCATCACTGCTGCCCCACAGCCAGGCACACAGCTCCGTGGGCACAGCTCCACAAGGAAGTGACAGCAGTGGCAGCCACTGCATACGAGCCCCCTCCCCCAGCCCCCAGCTGGCACGAGCCTCCACCACCCCTTGCTGCTGCTGCCGCTGCAGAGCCGTGCCCAGACCCATGGAACTAAGTGGCCAGCCACAGGGTGGTAGTGGTGGTGCACTGGTGGCTGCTGCATGCGAGCCACCTCCTCCCCTCCCCACCAGCCAGCTGGCAAGGCAGCACATATGCGGCCTGCACACAGAGGACACCACCGCACTGCTGTTGCTATGCTGCTTGCCCACAAAGCCGTGCAGCTGGCCATGGGAAGGCAGCATGGGGCATGGCGGTGGCAGTGCAGTGGCAGCCACCATGTGCAACCCCCCCCCCCGGCTGGCCAGCACATGTGTGGCCCTCAGAGGGGCACCCCTACCTTCACTCCCCAGCCCTGCTCCTGGGAGTGGCTTGAGGTGGGGGAAAGGGAGGTGCTGCAGTGTACTGCCTGGAGCCGGCAGTGCCCATTGCAGCCCCTGCTCCTTCAGCCCCCAGACACTTTGTCCCCACAGCCCTGCCCCACAATCCCCAAGCCCCACTTACTTCCAGGGGCAAGGGGCCAGGAAAACAGTCTGTTTTCATTTTGCTCAGGCATTCTCCAAACACTAATAAAATTTACCCTAAACCCTGACCTGTAGCTACTTACGTTCATGCCTATCTTCAAGTACATGAATAGTCTAACTGTAAACAATAGAATTTATGTACAAATTTAATCTGTTGAGTTCAGGTATTCATCGTTATTTAAACAGATTCAATTTACTTACTTTAAGTTTTTACAGAAACCATTCATTTCATCCAGTTGTTTCAGCTGCTCTTCTTTGAATAGTCCCTAGTTTATGACATCATCAGTCTGGACAAGCAATAATGCTTTCACTATAAGTGTGATCTTGCCATCACTGCAGAAAAATGTATCACCATCACTTGCCTTTTAAACGAGGTCCTGTTGTCCCATAGATAACCCCAAATATCCCTGTCTGTTTTCATGGCACCTTTCTATTCAAAGTTTCCATGAAGACTTCCATGTAGCATACAATTTAATCTCATGTACAGAAGCATATACTAGGCCAGGGGGTGTCAATCAGGGGTATGCGTACCCCTGGGGGTACATGGGAAGGCCCTAGGAGGTACACATGGGCAGGTGGAGATGGAGCACTGCCATCCACCACCCCATGTCACTGCCTCCCAGGAGCAGGGCCGGGTGAGTAGAGGGAGGTGAGGGCAGCAGCACCCCTCTGCGAGCCACACAGGCACCACCTGGTCAGCTAGACGTGAGGTGGGAGAAGCTCACATGCGGTCGTTGCTGCCATCCACCACACCATGCTGCCACCGCTCTGCATCCGGCCACCTGCCATCCCTCCATAAGTTCCATGTCCAGCCGCTGGAGATACACTGATTTTAAAAGGTTGAAAACCCCTGTACAAGGTCTACTACTGCACATACTTATTTATTAAATCCTCTGGAGAGAACCTACATTTTTCCAGCAGGCATGATGAAAAACACAATTTTATAATTAAGCAGAGAAGTATACCAGCATGGGAGGATCATCAGGACACCTTGACTAGCTTTCACATATTCAGATCTTAGATTTGCTACAGTTCCTAAGGACTTCGCTAAGACAACACTCATGCCCACATACTTTTAATAAAGTTCTACATAGCTAGTTGAATTTGGATCTGCTTAGACAGCACTTCTTTAAAAGTACTGCAGCAAAAATTCTGGGATTAATTTGGGAATACACAGCACCTGGGAAGAAAGAGAGAGGAAGAATGAACAGTCTTGGGTGTATTAAGCTTCTAGGTTTTCATGGATTTTGGGGCCTTGCTTCCTTCCTCTCTGGGTTCCTAATCATTTCAGCAACCTACCGATTCATCTAACAGTGTTTGCCATCTGAAAATAAACTCTTTCCATCTGTCATCTTACCACAACATAGTTTAGAAAATGCAGTAGTATTATCCTTTGCTAACTTTTTTCTGTGATCATCCTAGAATAATGATACATGGATAAATTCACATGGTATTTTATGCAGACTCTTGGATATCCTGCTGTAGTAACAGTTGGTAATTACTGACTTTTTAATGGCTATCATTGTATGGCTGAGCCCAGTAATGTAGGACTGAAAAAAATAGGTAGCTAAAAAGCATCGCTGTTTAGACCTTCACTGCTATTATAAGTGAACCTTGAAAAAGGAATTAGTTTATGTTACTTAAAGAGCCAAATGAAGAGGGATCTCAAACATCCCATAATTATTATAATTATTTCTGCTTGATGTTTAATTGCTCTACCTAATGAGCCAGACTTATAGTAATGGGCAGGTAAAGTTCTCATTAAATTTCATTTTTCTTGCCATTTTGGTTCTAAAAGGGAACTGAATACATCTGGCATTTGTTACGAACAACACTTAAATGCAAGAGTATTTTTTGTACTGTATCATAAGGTTAGCATTCTCAGTCCAACCTCCTGTAAGGGGTGCCCACATCACAGAACTATGCTTTAATTCCTTGGATGGATGACTGATTGTCAAATGTGGGCCTCTTGCTCAATGTATATTTCCATTGACATCAGTGGTATTGGTTGTGAACATATTGTCAACAGTTTGTAAGCCAAGTCATCATAATGAGGTCCACGTGAACGTGGGGGGTTTTGATCACCTAGAAACCAACCTTTTTTTTTAAATTTCATCAAATGAAAAGATATTGTTTTGGGCTGAATGTACAGTTTCTTTTGAGTTCTATTATTTTTAATAAAAACCAGGGGAAATTTAGAAATGGGGAGATACACAATGTGACCTAGGAGTTGTTTACAAAATAGAGAACAAGGCAGCACTTGTGATGCCCCCATTGTACCCTACAGTCTAGTGGTTAGGACATTTACAAAATGAGAGTGATCCAGGTTCAGACACCTTCTCTTCCTGATTTGAAGCTCTCCTGCCCCCATGGAGAGTCTCACAACCACTCCTGTTCAAGCTGCACACCTGGTATAAACAGTCATTTTTCCAGAGAAGATGACTTTACAGCCTAGTGGTTTTGTGTCATGCCTGGAGTCCATCTTGCCCTCCTAATCAGGCAGAAAGGAGATTTGAACCCAGATTGCCTGTTCCCTCTGTGCCCCAAAATACCCAGCCGGTGTCACAAGCTAAACCTAAACAAATAAACAAAGATGCAGAATAA
>NW_005842553.1:628462-646784 GCF_000455745.1 Alligator sinensis
CCTAATAGATATATCATCATTAAGGCAGAGGTGAAACACTCTGAAGCAGTGCTATTTGTGTGCGGCAATGGTGGCAGAAGCAGGAACTGCTACTGTCCATGCTGTCTCATAGTTTCATAGTTGGTAGGGTTGGAAGGGGCCTAAGTAGATCATCAAGTCTGACCCCCTGCCATGGGCAGGAAAGAATGCTGGGTTCAAATGACCCTGGCTAGGTGATTATCCAGCCTCCTTTTGAAGATCCCCAGGGTAGGAGCAAGAACCACTTCCCTTGAAAGTTGGTTCCAGATCCTAGATGCCCTGACTGTGAAGTAGTGCCTCCTAATATCTAGCCTGAATCTACTCTCAGTCAACTTATGGCCATTATTCCTTGTTACTCCCAGTAGGGCTCGGGGGAACAGGGACTCTCCCATAGACTGCTGGTCCCCCTTGGCCAGTTTGTAGATGGCCACCAGATCCCCTTTCAGCCTTCTCTTGTGGAGGCCGAACAGGTTCAGGTCCCGTAGCCTCCGCTTGTAGGGCCTACCCTGCTGCCCCCTGATCACGCGAGTGGCCCTTCTCTGGACCCTCTCAATGCTGGCCACATCCCTTCTGAAGTGCGGCACCCAGAACTGGACGCAGTACTCCAACTGCAGCCTGACCAGTGTCACATAGAGAGGGAGGATCACCTCCTTGGACCTGCTTGTGATGCATCTGTGGATGCATGACAAGGTGTGGTTAGCTTTCCTTACCATGTCGCCTCATGTTCATTTTGGAATCAATAATGATTCCAAGATCCTCTTCTGCCTCTGTGCTGATGAGAAGGGAGTTCCCCAGCCGGTAGGTATCCTGCTGGTTCTTCTTCCCCAGGTGCAATACCTTGCACTTGTCAGTATTGAAACCCATCCTGTTTTCATCCGCCCACCCTTGTAACCTGTCCAGATCTAGTTGTAGCCTATCCCTCTCCTCCAGCGTGCCTACTTCTCCCCATATCTTAGTGTATTCCACAGATTTGAACAAGGTGCTTTTTACCCCCTCACCCAAGTCACTGGTGAAGATTTTGAACAGTGCAGGCCCAAGGACCAAGCCCTGGGGGACCCGACTGCCCACTTCCCTCCAGGCCAAAAAAGACCCATGCACCACCACTCTCTGGGTGTGGCCCTCCAGCCAATTTGTGACCCATCTGCCTGTGTAGGCATCAACACCACAGTCGCCTAATTTCTAAATGAGAATGGGGTGAGATACAGCTTTGAAGGCCTTCTTAAGTCCAGAAAGACTACATCCACTGCGACACCTGCATCCAAGGATTTTGTGATCTGATCATAGAAGGCCACCAGGTTGGTCTGACAGGACCTGCCTCGAATGAACCCATGTTGGTTGCCCCTAAGCATGATCCCCCCTGCTGGTCCCTTGCAGATGTGCTCCTGGATAATTTTCTCAAAAAGCTTCCTTAGGACCAAGGTAAGACTAACGGGCCTCTAGTTTCCTGGGTCCCCCTTCCTCTCTTGTTTGAAAATGGGGACCACATTGGCCCTTTTCCAGTCCTCTGGCACCTCACCAGAGCACTGTGAATGTGTGCCAGGGGTCCTTCAGGTGCACCTCACCACAGCACCATAAAGCTGTGCCAGGGGTCCCGCAATGACCTCTGCTAATTCCCTCAGCACTCTGGGGTGGAGATCATCAGGACCTGCTGATTTGAACACGTCTAGTCCCACCAGAAGTTCCCTGACTAGGTCCTCACTGACCCTGAGCCTGGCAGCACCCCCCTCAGTCCATTGGGGATCCCAGTGGGGGGCATGCCCCAGTCCCTGCTCAAAAAAAATGGAGGTAAAGAAATTGTTAAAGAGGTTAGCTTTGTCATCTGGTGTAACCACCAGATTTCCTAGCATGTCTTGCAGAGGCCCTGCATTACCCGGTACCTTCTTTTTACCCCATAGGTATTTAAAAAAGGACTTTCTGTTATCCTTGATCCAGGTCACTAGTCCCAGTTCCATCTCTGCCTTAGCCTTCCTAACAGCCCTCCTACAGTCTTGAGCAATGGAGGTATAGTCCTCCTTGGTGATGGCCCCTCCCTTCCATTGGGTGTACGCCTCCTTTTTAGCTTTGAGACATTCCTGGATGCTTTTTGGTGAGCCATGGGGGCTTTTGAGCACTCTTGCCCCCTTTGATCTGTATGGGGATTGTCACCCTCCCGGCACCAGGATTAATCGAGTCTGCTCCAACACATAAACTTCTTCACAGTTAGAGTGGCCAAAATCTGGAAGGGGCTCCCAAGGGAGGTGGTGCTCTCCCCTACCCTGGGGGTCTTCAAGAGGAGGTTAGATGGGCATCTGGCTGGGGTCATCTGAACCCAGCACTCTTTCTAGGCAATGACTGCTATCACCCAGGTGGTCGAGAACCCGCAGTCTACTCACCAGGTCATCTCCCATGGCCAGGACCAGGTCCAACAAGGCATTTCCCCTGGTGGAACTGTGCACCTCCTGGGTTAGATGGAGGTCCTGTAACTCAGCTAGAAACTTATGTGAGTGGTCAGACCTGGCTGACTGCTCTTCCCAGCAGATGTCCAGATAGTTTAGGTCACCCATGATGACTGGCGTCCCTTGACTTAACTGCTTCTGCAAGCTGACCTGAGAATTCCCGGTCCAGCTCTTCCCCCTGGTTGAGAAGCCTGTAGTAAACCCCCACTGTTAAGTCCCTTTCCCCCCGACCCCTTTGTATTCAGACCCAGGCATTTCAGTCTGCCCCTCCTCTGACCCCGTGCCATTTGTTGAGGATGTGTATTGCTCTTTGACATAGAGCACCACACCCCCACCTTTCTTCCCTGTTCTATCCCTCCTGTACAGCCTATAGCCCTTGATGTTTACCGCCCTGTCATGCATAGGGTCCCACCAAGTTTCAGTGAGTCCCACTATGTCTGGGTTTAGGTTAGCTAGCAGGAGGGCCAGTTCCTACTGCTTGTTCCCCATACTATGAGCATTAGTGTAGAGGCATTTAAGTCCTCCTGGAGGTGTATGCACTGCCCCCCTAACCCCAGGACTATCTGAGCCCCAGTCACTTACCTGGGTATTTCTTGTGCTCGCTGCTTGTCTTAGATGAACACATGCTTACCTTGTGTTAGAAGAACACATGCTTACCTTTGGGGGAGAGCTGAAGCCCATCCCACCCAAGCATGTCTCTTGTCCTGAAGTATGGGTCATGGTCCAAAAAGCCGAAGCCCACCTCGAGACACCATTTCCGAAGCTGCATGTTGACCTCCCTGATGCAGGTTTCACAGCGGCATCCACGTCCGCTCACTGGAAGGACAAATGAGAAGACCATCTGTGTCTCTGTTTCCTTCAGCTTGCTCCCCAGAGCTTGGTAGTCCTTCATCAGGCAATCAAGGCTGCTCCTGGCCGCATCATTAGTGCCCACATGGATTAGGACCATGGGGTAGTAATCGGTGGGCCGGATAATGGCCGGGATCATCTCCACCACATTCTGAATCCTCACTGCGGGCAGACAGTAGATCTCAAGTGACATGGGATCCTGGCAACAAATGGGACCCTCTGTACCTCTCAGGATGGAGTTGCCTGTGATGAGCACCTGGCATCTCTTCTTCCGGGTCCACTTGCCTCCTTCAGCCTGTTCTGTGTGTGGACTGACTTCCTCTCCAGAGATTTCCTCCTCTCCTTCCTCTTCCTCCAATGTCGCCAGGGCCTCATACCTGTTCCCCAGCAGGACTGGGGGAACTGGTACTGCACCACTGTGAGCAGCCCTGGCTCTGGAGAGAAGCTTCTGCCATTCCGCTGTGGAGGGCATTTCCTGGGGCTCTTCTTCCTTTGGTCCATGGTCCTTCAGGGAAATGAAATACCTGTCAATTTCATCCTCTGCTTCTCTGATCCCCCTTGGCCTGCTAACCTCCTCCTAGAGCCCCCTCACCTGCCCCTCTAGGGCCCTAGGATGGGCACCTGCAGGACAGGTATGGGGGTCCCCATTCTCTGCCCCCCCAGCCCTGCAGGGCATCTCCTGCGGGCCAGGGGGCAGAGTGATGCCAGCTCCCCTGTGAGCTCCATCTGGGTGGAAGCCTCAGAGAAGCCCTGGGTAGGCAGCACCCCACCCAGGCAGGGACCCTAGCAGCGCTCCGCATCCACACTCTTTTAATTTTTTGGTGTGGTGCTTTCACCTTTCCCTTACCAAAGACTTCCTTCTGGCCCTTCCTGCTTGCTCTCCTGCATGAACGCCTTTGTCTTCCTGTAGACAAAGGATTTAAGTCATGAATGCTGTCAGTCAGGCAGTTTCTACTGGCACTAGAACTCTTAGGAAAAAATGGCATCAAAAGTGCAGCAAATACTGAATTGTTTTGATACCTTTTTAAGATGAACCAGAAGCATTGTATGGAAATTCTCAAGTGTTCAATGTGAGAACTACATGTGTCAGAGGAAGCAATACACCTTTCAAAAGATCCTCACTTTGGCTGTTAAATTACTAAAGGAGAAAATGCTTGAGTAATGCAGTCATCCCAAATGCATATTGATGGCAATGTGATATCATATCACACTATGTCTCTTCCTGCACATGTGTATATATAATATACACATGTATACCTTTCCCTCCAAGTACTTTCATTTTGGTCTAAGCTAACTAGTGCAAAAAATGAGGAAATTGGGGTGGTTTAAAGTTCCCTTATGTAACAAGCTGATAATTTTTGCAATATTAAATATATTTTTGCAATATTAAATACATTTCAGTCGATTGTGTTTATATACATGCATAATATGGGGTGTGTGTTTCTGCATTCTTTCTGAAATTTATGAGGAACTTTAAACTAAAAGATTGGGGTAGATAGCTAGGAAAGACTCATTATCTGAATTTCAGAAAAAAATATACATTTTTTTTCTGGGTGAAACATTATGTTAATGAGGTTATAATAAGGTAAAAAGAAACCCCAAAGAGTAGAAAGGAAAAGGATAGGATTAACATTGATGAAAATAGAAATCAAGCAGGTATTTCAGTCAGTACTTACTCTAGCTGGGAACCCAACCCAGGTATAGTCAGACACAAATAATTTTCATGTTTGTATAACAATACACAGAGCCTGGACAAAAAAAATAAGAAATTTGAACTCGGTGTGGGATGAGCATTACATGGGCCACCCATGTGGGGACATTTGACCCCAGCATCCTTTCCTGCCCATGGCAGGAGGTCAGACTAGATGTTCTGCTTAGGTCCCTTCCGACCCTACCGACTATGAAACTATGAAACTATGACATTGGACTTCATAGGAATAACAGAAATATGGTGGAACAGAAGTTATGATAGGAACAGAGGTACTGAAGTGTTTAAGCTATTTAGGAGAGATAGAAATTAGGGGGATAGGGGAATGTATATCAATGAAGTGGTTTTCTGTAAAGAGATTAGAAAAAAAAACATGGTATGGATAATACAGAATCTATTTGAATGAAAAGCATTATAAG
The DNA here is from genome assembly GCF_000455745.1 of Alligator sinensis. NCBI lineage: Eukaryota > Metazoa > Chordata > Crocodylia > Alligatoridae > Alligator > Alligator sinensis. The sequence continues at coordinate 633,892 of NW_005842553.1, forward strand.
GAGGGGTAATTTTAAAAAGGCCTCATAGGTACAGTGCTGGGAATTTTTTAGGGATCCCTATGATAAGACTTGGATATGATTAGACATCTCTATAAGATTTTGTGAGAAACAAATAATATTGACAGTTGTCTCATCATGGGAGCAATGAACTTCCTAGATACAGATTGGAAAGCAAACGGTACTAATAAAGGTAAGGTCCAGAAATTTTTGGATGAGACAGCCAACAGATTTCTCTACCAAATGCTCACTGAACAAGCCAGAATTGATACCATTTTAGACATAGTTTAAATAAGCAACAAGAACCCCATAGAAGTGCTGGTTGTGGACAATAATCTTGAATTGAGTGATCAGGAGCTGATCCCATTTCAATTTCAGGACCGACAAAATTAAGTCTATGGCAAATATTTTGCAATTCAGGAGGGTAAAGACCTTTGGGGTTTACCTTCTATGGTAGCATAGGGTACACTTTCTAGAATCATCTGGACATATTTTCCTCTCACATTTCTGCTGTTGCAGGAGGTTATAGATGGGTTGTCTCTTCCATTCGCTCCATGGGGCACATTTTAGCTGTTAAAACAAGAGATCCTAGTTTGTTACAAAGTGTCAGGGGTGATTTTTGGCCTGTGGAGTGCAGAGAAGGTCAGAATGAATGTTCTTATGGAACCTTTTGGATTTAGGTAGTCTGGGATTGCGGGAGAATGGATTCAGGTACTTTGGCAATCCTTTCCAGTTTCTATGTTTGTCTGAAGCCTGTAGTCCATGATTGGTAAATGAAAATGTTTGGCTTCAGGTAGATTGTGAAGGAAGCACACAACCACTGTGAATTGGGAAGACTGAATAAAGTGCATTTCCTGAGCAAAAATATCTAAGAAGCTCTCCACAGTCTTAAAAGGCTACAGACAGGGACTGACAGCTGGTTTCCTAGATCTAAGGGGAAAAAGTCCTGCACCTCTGCAAAATTTGTCCTTACAAGTTACTGGTATTTTAACACCACATGATTCTAATTTTAAAACCTATCAAAAATTTCTTAGGCCGCAGGTGTATCTAAGCCTCAGAAATGGAGCCAGGTTTCATTTGGGTTTGAAGTATCAAAACTGCTGACAATTAAACTTAATTGTATGAATAAGCTCCTTAACAGAATGCACCGTTGGGCTTTCATCCAATCTAGTGCTGGCAGAAGAGAAGAAAGCTATATGCAGAGAGTCTGTCAACTTCCTGTTACCTGGGAGAACGGGGTTTTATCACAAGTTAATAGAAGCATTAAAGGATCCTGGTCTCCCTACCTTTCAAGGAAAATTCCATTTTTCTCATTCATATAAAACCTAGCATTAATGTTTCCTTATTCTCAGCACCCTTCTTTTCCCTTTTCTTAAAGGTAGATCTCTTTAAGGAGGATTAAAATTTCTAGAAGGTTTAATTATGGGCTCTCATTCTACCAACCCAAACAATTTGAGAGGGGCTAGGAAGAGATGAGCTAAAAGCCCTATGGCTTTCCACAGAGAGACCCGTTTTGAAACATTAATGCTTCATTTTCCTCTAGGGCTGGCAACTTTATATTTTGTTGCATCTTCTATGACCCTCATTTTTTCCTCTTGCTGTACCTGCCTTGTAGGCAGCTCTCTATTCCTATGATTATATGAAGTAAACCTTTTCTTGGGGCCCAAGGCTGAGTTGTTTGCTATTTCATTTTTCTTTGGCTTAATTTTAATTTATTTCCCCTTATTCTCTCATTTGTGCAGGTCTGAAAGCAGCTACTCAGGTTGAATAAATCTAAATACCATTACAGATAATTGGATAAGCAGTGTCATGGACTTCTGTAACACCTATAAAACCATTTTTATTTCATGCTACATAAAGTAAATGCAGGGAGGGGGGCTGGAGCCAAATATAGTATGCTGTAGCTCAAGATGTTATCCTACAAATCAACAGAGTTTGTACCCATAGCTTCTCATCAACTATGGAATCATCATCAAATCATTATAATTAAGGATGGGACAAAGTTCAAGCCCCAGACCAAATGCCACCAAACTGGAAAAGTGTAGGACCATGAGTCTATCTAAATATTAAAAAAAGTCTACATATTTTAATGAGAAATGTTGAGTAATTATAGCACACCCTTTATAGTAGTATAGTAGGTCTTAATGGATTAATCCTTCTATGTACCCTGTAAGGCAGGGAAGTATTATTGTCACCATTGTACTGATGGAGAATTGAGGCCAAGATCCCCAAAGACATTTAGGCAAGTAAATCATACTGATTTTCCCCAAATCACATAGGTAATCTCTAATAGAGCAGGAACTTGAAGCCAGGTCTTAACTATTAAACTATTCTTCCTTTCATTACAACAGTAAAATTTCAATACACTTTTGTTTCTGTAGCATTTATCTTCCTTATTCATTACCATTATAACTAGCTGTTTACATGCCCTTTCCACTCATTTGTGATGCCTCAAATAAAGGCACCCGGACAAATGTTTAATAATCAGCTCCATCCTCTCCTCAGATGCATGTCTCTGGCACTCCCCAAATCTATGTAACTTTATTACACCTTTGTCCCCCAAGACTTCACATCCAATGAGAACATCTAATAGGAGACATTTTGTGGTTTTAGTAGTCACTTCCCAGAGATATGCACAGTACATCAGGTGGCAGTACATTCTGTGTTTTCCTTGTGACTATCTGTGATTTCACAGATTGCAACTTCCCTGACATCTGGGACCTGAAGGATAGTATAGTAAGCCAGTGATTTTTAATCAGGGTGCCATGAGACTTTTAACGGTGCTGCAAAATATTAGCAAATACCTACACATGATTCACAAGATAAACTCCTCAGAGAGTTCAAATAGGAATCCATTGTGCCAAAAAACATTCTGACCTATTGTCATCTTTCTGAGTTCTTTACCACAAAAGAATTGCTCTATTTTTTGCTGTCAAAATATGATTGAAAACAAAGAGCTGGCATTTTCAAAGGGGTGCCTTGGGTTTAATGAGGTTGATAACCACTGATATTGGGCATTTTCTAGCTGCTTGGAGGCTTAGACTGGGACCTTTGTAGCCCCTTGAGTGATGGGTTGAAATACAATGTCACCCACACACCGTACCCTACTTGGTTACCAAGAGGGTGAATATATTATTGCTGTTATAGAGGAGTACTGTTTCCATTCTTGCTAGCATGATAAGACTTTAGACACTGAGTAAAACTGACCCCTATCCAAATCCATGGCTCTGTGTGTTTTCTGAACTGTTGTACCCAGCAGATGTGTCTATCCCAAATCTACTGTGCCTTAAAGCATCAGTGGATGCATCAAGATGCTTCACAAGATGCTTCACTGTGAAGTAGCATAGTTTACTGCACAGTAAGGGTGCACATGTACAAATTTGCTCCCAGTCAGCCCTGCCACTAGGGGACCAGCCTGAGCTCAGCCCCAGGGCCCCGGGGCCAGGAGCCTCTCCTGCCCCAGGTCTGGGCCACCTCTATGGCAGCCCCAGTCACAGACCTTTTAAAATCCTGCAGGCATTTTGAGCCCTGGGGTACAGCAGGGAGCCTTGGGGGGCTATTGGCTTCTGCAGCCCCACAGAAGCTAATCAATGGTACCCAGAGATGAAGAGTCATCTGAAGAGAGAAAGAATGCCAAAGGAGGGATTTCAGAGCAGCAAAGGGTCCCTGAGAGGGAAACCCAAGGCCACCATGGAGAGAGGGCACACTACCAGTTCATCTCACCCACCCCACTGCAATGGGGGAGGGGGAAGGAGCCTCAACCTCCAGGCTGCTGACATCTGACATTCAAGACAGAACCACAGGGTGAAGCTCATGTACTAGCCAGATGTACCTTCCCTCTGTTAACCCTAGGACTGGTAGATACAGAATTATTTGCCTTGCCTGCATTACTCTTAAGTGCTATCACTGTGTATCAATAAAATGTGCATATTATCAAATGTAGAAGTTGTGTTCAGTCTGAGGAGCTGGGTCCACCTGGAGCAAAGCATCTGGGTCATAAATCCAGTGCCAACACAGCACAGAGGCCCAGACAGCTGGTGCAGGAGGCCCAATAGCATCCTCAACCATGCCACATGCCACCACTCAGGGCCCCAACTGGTTCATGAAGGAGACTGGTGACCTTGTGGCACTGTGGAGGTATAGAGGCACTCCAGGAGGGGTGGGCACTCCACCATGCACATCTATGAGGGGTTTTCAGACTGGATGCAGGAGCGCAGGCACTACTGGCTGTCACAGCAGTGCCACATAAAGGTCAAGGCCTTGTGGGCACAGTGGGTTACAATCACCAACCACAAGTGTTGGTCAGAGAGTGCCCACAAGTCCATGCCCTTTACGTGGCATTCGGATGCCATCCTTGTTCCAAGGGACCCAGGCCGCAGCTGTGTTGTGTACTGCAGCATGGGTGGCCTGCCCAAGCCCCAACTTCAGCCTGGCTCCTGCAGTGATGTGTCACCTGGGGAGGGCCCCTCAAGCCATCAGGAGCCCATCCCAATGTGCTTCTCAACCCTAGCCTCCAGCAGCAGCTTTGGGAACTCGGGCCTGCACATGCCTTAACAGCTGTACAACCTCAGCCACAGCCACAAGGTGCAGCCAGTCATGTCAGTGCCAACCATCAGAAGTGCCAGCTCCTCCACAGGGTGGCCCCCTGCCCGGGCACCTGCACACCATACCCTGCCACCCAACAACTCCACCAGGAATCGCATGCTATCGCTGCCAGCCAGGACTGAACAGCCACTGGGCATGCCAGCCCTGTCCATCTGATAAGCCCCACACTGTGGGGAGGGCCCGCCCCACCCTAACCCCTGGCTTTGGCCCCTTGCTCCCGCTCATCGCCCAGCTTGGCCATGCACCAGGGGCAGGCATGGGGCACACTGCTGGCACAAGGAGGGGCTAACCCTGGAGTGCCTCATGAAGAGGCCTCCCACAGGAAAGGCAGGAGCACAGGCAGCTTCACATCCCACTTGTCTGGGAGTCTCATGTTCCCTAAGCCCAGGTACAAGGGCCTGGTGGCAGCACAGGAGACTGGCTGGTCTGCAGGAGGAGAATGGGGGGGAGCAGGATCTGGAGCCTGGGCAGAAGGTCTTGCCAGGAGCCTACTCTGTTCCAGGCTGGGGAGGGGGTGGGGAAGGCAACTAGCCAGCACTCAGTGACCTGCCAGCTCCTGGGGAGCAAGTGGGGATGGGGGCTTCAGCCACTGGATGCCTGGGCCCAGCCTTGCCTGCAACTTACCATGGTCTGTGAGCACTTGTGCATGCCCAACGCCCGATCTGAGGCCCCTGGTACAGAGCATCTTATCTCAAAAATGTTGCAAACTCTCACAAACAGCTTCTTTCTCATGATTCTTCAGGCCCTGCAGCTGCATAAGGGGGAGAGACTGCAGTCGGCAGCCAGGGGACAGCCTCAGTGTCACTGCCACCCATGGCCAGGGTCCTGTGGATGCAGCAGCTCCACAGGAGGAGGACCCAGGACTAGACCCTCCTCCTGGACTGGCTGGTGATGGTCATGGAGGACCAGCTGGGAGATGCATAGATGAGGCAGACAGGGGACATCACCCACCAAGACAGGTGGGGAGCAGAGGACATAACCCAGGAGGACACATGGTGAGTGGACATCATGGCCTGTGAGGATGTGTGGGACAGGGTGGACTGGAATTCAGGGTGCAGCTCCTGGCCCTGGAGCAGGACCATTTGGAGGCCCTGTGGGAGCAGGACACACTCATGCTTAGGGTAGTGGAGGCCACACAGGAGGATTTCCAGGTGCTGGACACTGTCCTAGCCCTGGAAATAGACTTCATGCCACCCATTTCCTGGCACCAAAACTATCCCTGCCTGCCTCCTGGCAGCCACCCACCACCCAGAAGTGTCACCCACCATGGGCCTGGGTGGAGGTCCAGTGCCACCTCCATGAGTCAGGAGCCCCTACCCTGCCCCCGCCCCAGCCCCTCTGCCTAGGCCCAGGCCTGCTGCTTGCCCTGGCTCCAAACCCATGCAAAGCTGGAGCTGCCTGGAGCAGGGCCAGGACCCCATGCTGGACCTGCTGGCCCTGGCCACCAGCTGCCAGAGGGGTAGCCACTCATGCCAGGGGAGCCCCAGCCACTGTCACCACTGGGCAATCCCCCCCCCCCCAACCCCAGGCTCGCTGTGTTATCATACACATCTGCAAGGGAACAGCCAGAGGTCGGGGTGCTGGCCGCCTGTCCTTGGGCTCTGCTCCCTAGGTGCCTCCACCCCACAGCCTCCCTCCTTAGGAGGGTACGCACACAACCAGAACACTTCACTTGTGGTTAATAGTTCACACAGGGAAAAGGGTGTTTTATTGGTGTTGGGTGAGGTGGGTGGTAGAGGGGCTCTGTTGTTGGGAAGGGAGGGGGAGTCTGTTGTGAGGGCAATAAAAAGTTTTTTTTTCTGAGAACTCTCCTCTGAGCGTGGTGCTGGGAGTGGGTGGTGGGGTAGGGAGTCCATGAGTGGCTGACCAGGCTGGTTACAGTGAGGAGTGCAGGAGGAGGTGGTCAGCCAGTGCCCCTCATACCTGGTGCCCTGGCCCCTGCTGGCAGCTGTGCCTCGGCAGTCAGGGCCCACTGGGGCCAGCAGGGCCAGCACCATGGCCAACAAGAGCCTGGGGCATTGGGTGCTGCTGCCAGGGGTAGGGGCTGGAGCAGCCATGGTGCAGGGAGGCAGAGGCTGTGGTGAGAGAACCACCACGTGCTGGCCCTGGCCTCTACATGCTGCTCACAGCCAGAAAAGTGGCTGGCCAAGGAGCAAGGAGTGGGTCTGCTTTGAAAAGATAGCTGTCAGCTGCTACCAGCTGCAACTGGAACCTTGAGCTCCCCCTGGTGGTGGCAGGGACCTACTGCAGGGCTGCAGGAAGTGGGAGCAGTTTGCTGCTAGGAGATGCATAAATACTACCCATAAATACAGATAGTAAACTAACTGTGCAGTAGATACTGTGTCATAGCGATGTGTAGATCCTGGTCAGGAGCAAAATTGCTCCCAGTCAGCCCCTACACTAGGGCCACAAAGGGTAAGGAATTCCCCTGGTTCTGGCACTACTCAGCTCTGAGCTCACTCCCAGGAGTTAGGAGCTGAGCAACACTGGAACAGGGTAGATCTCTGCCCCCCCCCCCCCCCCCCCCCCATCCCCCTAGCACTGCTCAGCTTCTGGCTCCCCACAGTATCACTGTGGTGCTGGGGCACATGGAGCATCCCACAGGAAGATGGGGGGCTACCTAGAGGTATGTAGAAAAAACATTTAAAGCTGTATTTACATCTGAATTGTCAAATCTGTCCAAATTGATTTGGAGAAATTACTGGTCCTCTGACTCTATTTGGATTTGGAGATCTAGCCACCAAATTGGGATGAATCTCTACTGAATTGAATCAGGGACTGAAGCTTCACAGAGCCCTAAAGTATATGGTACTCCACTTTATATTTGCAAGCAATGTGTACCAGAAAGAAGACGACCAGGGAGAAAGTAGATTTATTTTGACAATAATGAGTTTCAAGCACTTGATGCCTTTAATAGATTTCAGTAGCTCAGGTAGAAAGGGATAACAATGAAACTATGTATTAAATTTAATACATTTCAGGAATACTTTAGTCTACATAGAAATGAAATTTATGAAAGATACGAAGAATAATGAAAGAAGGTAAAACATAGGAGTATGAGAAATTGGCCTTACCAAGAGAATGCACTCATTAGAGAAGCAAGGGACAAAAACAGTTGAGGGATAATTGGAGGATGTCTTCCAGGAAATGAGGAAGCTCACAGAAGAGAACAGAATAAAGCTGAAGGACCTATCTATCCCACAATTAATGGTTTTAGGAAAACTCCTTTAGCTCTAAAGTAGATACTAAAATAGCTAGAGAGACACATTGTTCTGGAAATTAGACAGCATGTAGAAGAACCAACATGAGAAAGCTCTGCAATTTTAATTCTTGAGCTGTTTTCAATCTTGATGGGTCCCACCCCCCCGGTAGCTATCTTGGGGACCAGAAGTCTCACCCCCTAACCCCTGACCTTTGCTGGTGAAAATCCCTCCCCCTGCCTGGATGTACTTCTTTTGGGAGGGAGAGTGCTGCCATCTTGAAACCAGAAAAAAAATCATATACTAAAAAAAATCAAACATCTACTATAACTTATTTTAATTTTATTTTTTTAAATATTTTTTATTTTTGTCCTGATTTATGTGTTTGCATAGTGTATCTAGACATGCTTGCACCTTACTCAAAATGCAGCCTTACTCTTGTATATTGTGTGTTGGGGGGGGTGAGGTAGTGTATGGGGAGTTGTGGTTGGGGAGTGTACATGTGTGATGGGGCGATTCAATGTGGGTATGGTGGGTAGGGTGTAGGGGGGGGTTGGGTATGCGGTTGGTTGGGGTGGGGGTTGTGGGATGGTGTGGATGTGTATGGGGTTGTGGTGGGGGGTGGGAGTGTGTGGAAAGTTACGAGTATGCTTGGGGTACTGTGGGGGTGTGGGAGTGTGTATAGGGGCTGAGGGAGGGTGTAGGGGTATGGTAGGGAGCCCTCAGAGTCCCCAGAGTGTGCCAGTCCCTGGATCTGCATGTGGTGGCAGCGAGCAGGGCCAGTCCCGCCCAGCTCCATTGAATGCAACTCCCTGCACTTCCACCCGTTTCCAGCTGCTGGTGCCTGCAGCAGGTGGGACCAGCCCCACCTGGCTCTGTAACATGCAGTTCCCACCCAAGTCCCTGGATGCATGTGGTGGCAGCATGCGGGGCCAGCCCCATCCAGCCCAATAGCACTCCCGCCTGAGTCCCCAGCCACATGTGGTGGCAGGGTGTGAGACCAGCCCCACCTGGCCCCATAGTGATCAACCCCTGCACTCCCACCCCAGTCCCACCTTGTGCGTGGTGGCAAGGTGCAGGGCCAGCCCCACCCAAACCCATAACATGCAGTTTCCTCATTTCCGCTCAAATCCCTGGCTGCAAGTGGCAGCAGCATGCAGGGCCAGCCCAGCCTGGCCCCTTAGTGCTCCTACCCAAGTCTCTGGCCACTAGGGTGGCCATCATAGAGGACATTCTGGTTCTCTGCTATTCTGTCCTCTGTCCTGTATTGATATGAAACCAGATGCATTTATGTCCTCTATTTTTCTCATAAATGTGTCCAGTTTCATATCAATAGAGGACAGGGGACAAACAGACTGTCCTCTATGATGCCCAACCTAATGGCCACACATGGTGGCAGGGTGTGGGGCCTGCCCCAGTTGGCCCTACAGCCACAGCTCCTGCACTCCCACCCTAGCTCCCAGCCCAGCCACATGTGGTGGCAGCATGCGGGGCCATCCTGACCCAGCCCCGTAGCCCACAACTCCCTGAGATCCTGCCCCTTTCCCCCAGTGGGAGTCCATGGCCTAAGCCTGGTGGGGCCCTTACCTGCATTTCCAGGCTTGTGGACAAGGCGGCTGGGAACAGCCACAGGGTGGCCAGCAAAAGCTTCTGCCAGGCAGAGGCTCCTTGTCTCTAGCACCCCTGGCTCGAGGCTGGGGCAGGTCAAGCCAGGCTGGGGTGGGAGTGGTTGCTTATCAACCAGACCTGCACCTTCTTCAGGGAGGTGCTGGCTTGCAGAGGGGCAACGAGGGCCAGGGCTTGTGAAGGGCTTAAGGAGGGGCTCCATGGGCTGGCGAGAATTGCCTAGCAGGCTGGATCCAGCCTGTGGGCCATATTTTGCCTGCCCCTATGTTACCACAATGGTGGGAGAAGATCTATGAAGCCAAGAATTCAGCATTCCTAAGTTTGCATCCCCCTCAGAATTGTCATTTATTTGGCAAAAAAACCCTTTTGTTGTGAAGGTCCCTGAAGAGGTCACTGCTACCTTTGCTATGACCGCCTTTTTTACTGTTCTGTATCATTTGTTACACTTTAGATAGATCTGCAATTGGATAGTGGGATTTTGCAAATCAGAGGTGTCAAACATACGGCCCATGGTACCGTTCCTTCCAGCCCACCAGTAGTCTGCTAGGCTACCAGAAGTAGGGGGTACAGCCTGCTGCAGAATTCAGGGTCTGTGATGGACATGGTCATCCCTGGCAGACTCCCAGACTCATGCTGCTGCCTGAAAAAAGTCCTGCTCCACCCACATGCCCCTGAACTCATGTTGGGTGTGTCTACACAAGATAATGATTGCACAGTAGCGTATCACAACACAGACAGTACTAATATGCTATTGTGCAGTATTATTTGGCTACTGCACAGTAACATCACCAAAAAGACATTTGCCTGTGCTGCTGCAAAGTAACTCCAGTTACTGTGCATTTATTTAGTACTTGCTAATACTAAATAAATGATCAATAATGACTGTGCAGTAGTGCCTCTTGTACACACACCTGCTGCCACCCAAACACAGCTCTGTGCTGCTCTCCAGCCCCAGATCAACCACAGTTGTTGCTGACTCCATGGATTCAGCCAGGGCCCAGAGAGAATTTGACACCCATGTTGTAAATAGATTTTCTTTTAAGGAGCATGGCCCTCTTCATAAAACAGTTAATCAAAGACAGAGTAAATGTATTGTTGGCTGTGCCACCAACGACTTCTTGTTTGGCCCTCAGTAACTCAGGCTCTTTATCACAGTTTTCTCAAAAGCATAATGGACAGAGTGATGCTTCCCCACTTCAAAAGGACTCTGAGGTATATAGATGAAACGTGCTGTATAAATAGAAAGTATTTTGAAGAGAAGCTCTTTAAGGCATGGACTGTCTTTTTATTCTGTTTGATCACTGCTAACCATAATAGGGTCCTAATTGATGGCTACAATCCCTAGGTGGTATAGTAATATTACTAGTAATAAATAATATTTTTCTGAGCAATCCTTCTGCCATCTAAAGGTTTGCATTTTCCTGTCTTCAGTACTATTTACAATTTCTCCCAGATGAATATATGTACATTTCATTAATCATCGTGACTCTATGAATAGATCCTTAAAGATAAAATTATGTGGGACCACTCTGAGTCATGCTGATTACTACAGAAATTACAAGCCATCCACTATGCATTGCGTGCAATAAAATGTGGCCTCAGATTTGAAATCTAAAACTTGCTAAAAAGGCCCTCCCTTTCAGACACAATTAACCCAATGCACTAGGGCCAGAACTGAGATGTCCTTTTGCAAACCCCAGTCCACTTCAGGAGCTTTAAAAGTGATATTCTGGCTCAAAATTGAACATCACCTCTGGGCCCTTGGTCCAATTTGCCATTGCCCCACCACATGCACTCTGCCCTAAAGGGCATGTGAAACGTTCCTGTTCTGAACTGTGGTTATATTCTCACTTGACAAGCAAAAAACTCTTGGAAGGAGCAGGCAACAGGAACTGGGCCCCATATCTTCGTGAGGCACTATTTCTGGTAAAGCTTCTAGTAAAACTTCTACACAGGTCACCAAAAAAATGACCTCTCTCAGATTTCTCTAAACTCTTCAGTGAAGCACATAAGTCTAGAGCTATAGTGGTGTGAGCCCAGATTGAGACCCAAGAATTTATTAAATCACCTCTAGAAAAGGCAGTCAGGTCTTTCCAGCTTAGTGGGTTTTTTCCAGTTTATGAGTATATGTAAAGGCCCATAAACAACTGTAGTCCTTATACTCCACTCCAAATACCAAAAATACCCTCACTGGAGCTTTAGTTAGCCGAAATGGCCTGAAAAGGAAGGCAAGGAAGTGCAGGGCCATTTTGGAACCTGCCAGCAGACCAGGAAACCTCAGTGAAGAGCACCTGCTGTTAAGAGATGATTGAAAGAGCATAGCCCCTTCACATCTCAAGGAAGGATGGTCTAGCTGAGGTGTAGCTCCATATGGCAACAAACATGGGCCAGTGCCACAGCAATATAAAGCAACCTTCAGCCAAGGGAAGAGAAGCAGTCAACCCAAATCATCCCCAACTAAAGCTCATCTACTGGTCATAAGACTAAAAGGTAGGGATCCTGAGGAGGGAGCCAAAAGTAGTAGGGTAAAATCAAAGCCTTTATAATCAAAGGATCCCAAGCCAGAAGGGAAAATAACTCTTTCCTCTCTGCAAACATACAAAACAATTTCCTTTAGGCTTGGAGGGATTCAGGATTCTCAAATATGCAGTAACTCTACCACCACTCTGCTGTGCTGTTTTGAGTTTATCTTCCCTTTGCTTTGTACTTGCATTTATTATCTCATATTTTAGCAGTCTTTCAACTTTATTTAAATATGTTTTAGAAGAGATCAAAAAAACTTAAATTGATTCATGAGGATTTACGGCAGTATAATTAAAGTGCGTGTTTTCGAATGATTTAAAGACTGATAAGAGCTTGAAACAGCCCGAGATTCTGAGAGGAAATTAGAAACATGACATTTTGAAAAGGAAACCAATTTTCTTCAACTTAAACTGTTGCTCATATAAACTAAATTATAAATATACTCTGTGACTTTAATGGTACAGAGGACTGCTTATGAAAATATGATTAGTAGTGCAATTTTCTGAGGTTTCAACTGCTCTCTTTTCTTTATTGGCTTTAATGTAGCAAAAATCAACACCACCCCTCTCCCCCACTCCCCTCCACTTTGTCTACCCATCCTTCTGAATGAAAATAAAATGACAAATCAAATACCGTGGAATGGCCTAAGGCAGTCTAATAAAGTTCTGCTGAGCAATATCTGAGAATTCAGTGCAATTATAGGGCAGCTCTGGAGTCATCCAAGATATAGAATAAATTATCTTGTGATGCATATGTATACAAGGATACTTTACTAATGTGTAATGGCCTCTTGAATACGTCTGGCCCAATGATAATATTCAACATGCATTCACATCCCTGGTTGATAGAGAAGCAAAGGTTTCATGGGTATACAAATCAAACTAGATTTTCAACTGCAAAATTATTCCCTCCAGATCTCAGCTGATAAGGATAGTGTAGGGA
>NW_005842553.1:646815-732769 GCF_000455745.1 Alligator sinensis
ACCACTGTACCAGTTCTTTTAATCATAACCTGCTTTCAAGGATCCACTTCCTTTGGCATTATAAAACTCAGGAACATTACATTGCAATTAGCAATGCCAGCCCCTATCATGCTACTTAGATTTCATGCTGTTTTATCACCGTGTTCTTCAAAAATTCACCACTAGCATATTTCCTCCATATGACAGTATGTATCGTGCTTCAAAAGCCACTAGATAAAAGTCAAACTATCGTTTTAAGCAATAATAATGCAAAAGGAAATGCAAGAAAGCTACATGAGTGCAATGGGTACGATGACATTTATATATTAAATATTAGTTTCTTAGAGTGTGGCTGGGACTCTTTAAATTATTGATATTAATAATTACTGACCTTTCCTGAATGGCATTTCCAACAAAACATGACCATATATTGACATTTATAATAGGGTGCTGGAAGACTTAGATTTTGGAAAGTCACATAGGAAGATCTCCATTAGGGTTTGCCAGAGATCCTTGAAATTTCCTCTAAATGCAAGACAAATACTGTGCCACTCAACTGTCTTTCCAGTGTTCTACTCAGACACTCTCAGTCTTCTCTTCATTCCCTTGCAGCTTTTCACAGTGATGGGAACATCAAAAAAACATACACTAGAGAAGCAGTCCCCTTTAAGTCCACTTTTTTTGTTGTTTTAATGGCCTTCCTTGCTGTTTCTTCTTTATCCTGGAACAATCCTAGAGAAATTATGCCTTTACTTCCCCCATCTCAGAATCTAATGGGTATTTAATCTCCTTCCATTCAAGCAGTAATAGATTGTTAACTGTATACCTTCACCAACAGGTGCCTGGTGCGTACATAATATCTTTTCATTACACCAGTGAGTGAATTGTATCTGCTTTTATATTAATCTCTTTAACTTTTCAAAAGCTGTGGCACACATGGTAATTTGAACTCCTAGGTGATGACTCATTCTATTATTGCAGGGCACACGCAGAGTGAGGCATCATGCCGGCTAGCTCTGCGGTTCTAATGGGCAAAGCACCTTGTCATACTAGAACTGTGCAGTAACTGAGGAGGAGGAAAAGTCACTGCCGAAGTCTAAGCCCCATTGAAGTACACAGAAGGGTGCTGTAAAGTAAGTATGGATGAGAGCTAAACCTTTCCTGTGTTTCTTTCTCCTCTACTTGTTCTGCCTCCCTACAGCACATAGTTATTGCTCATTATTAGTGTATATATAGAGTTTCCCTTTCACTGGGATCACAAAGCACTAGATAAACAAAAGTAGACCCAAACATAACACTTTCTTACGTTCCCCAGTCAGGGCTCTCTTTTTGCTCTAGTTCTTATAGGACAATGCAGTAGCAAACAAGAGTCATAAATAACCCACAGTATGAAGGTCCATAGCCTGGACAAAAAAAAATCTCAGTAAACTGCTTTCAGAAAAGATATCCAAAAAGTGAGACTTTTTAAATATCACTGCCACCAAAATATATTTTTGTTTCTCCCTAGTCACAAATCATTTCCACAGAGATAATTATAAGGTGACAAATTGGATTTCTAGTGTCCACGTGAATCTGGCAAGAGGAAACAGGAAGGTTAGTAAACCAGGAAGCTCCTATATCTAAGTATGCAGTAAAGACGGAATATGGCCTAGAAAAATAAAATCACCCTGACAGGCCAGGGATGAGCTAAAATGTGATGAATACTCTGCTAGTGCAGTAACCTAAAGTATTCATAGTGGATTCAAGTCTCTGAAGGCAACATATGTAATGAGAGTATGTGTGTGTGAAAGTGAGAGAGATATATAGTTAAAGAACAAATAATAAAAAAAACCCAATGTAAGTATAGTGGTAATGTGAGTGGTTAGGCTATCCTGAATGCTGAACTAGTAAAAATCCTGAGATAGTTCCATGGTCATTCTTTTCACGTTCAATTAAAAGAAGGTCATTAGGGATATTGTTTACTCTGCAGTAGCAAATCTTTTTTCTACCTTTTCCCAAGGATGGAGTTTTCAGATCAATAAAGATGAAACAAATATTAAAACAGCACATAATTTTAAAAACTTTGGAACCATATTATGCATTTACCCCAAAGGGCTTGTGCTAATAGCTGACTGACAAACCATGCCATCTCTTGAACCCCTTCTATTCTGTTGAATTTCCAATTAACTTGTCAGCTATAAGGATCTATCCTTTATATATGAACTCTATTACTAGTGCCACAAAGTCCATAAATATGACCTGCATGAGTTCTGCAACACCTAAAATAACAGTAGTAATAATGTATCTTGGCAGGCACAAACAGTAGAGCTGGAGGAAACTTAAAACTGGAGGTTCTGGTAGACCAAAGTATTCCATTATTTTTTGTCAAGTTTTATTGAATTTCTTCGGTCAACATGTTTGTTTTAATTCTTATAAGTGAAATGTTTAATTTCGGGATTTTTCACTAACATTTTGATTTGATTTGTCCCCATTTTCAAGAAGGGGAGGAAGGAGGACCTGGGCAACTATAGGCCAGTCAGTCTCACCTCCATCCTAGGCAAAGTCTTTGAAAAAATTATCAAGGCTCACATATGCGAGAGCCCGGCAGGACAAATTATGCTGAGGGGAAACCAGCACGGGTTTGTGGCAGGCAGATCATGCCTGACCAATCTAGTCTCTTTTTATGACCAGGTTATGAAATGCCTGGACACAGGAGGAGGGGTGGATGTCGTATATTTAGACTTCAGGAAGGCCTTCGATACGTTATCCCACCCCATACTGGTGAACAAGTTAAGAGGCTGTGACTTGGATGACTACACAGTCCGGTGGGTGGCGAATTGGCTGGAGGGTCGCACCCAGAGAGTCGTGGTGGATGGGTCGGCTTCAACCTGGAAGGGTGTGGGCAGTGGGGTCCCGCAGGGCTCGGTCCTTGGACCGATACTCTTTAATGTCTTCATCAGCGACTTGGACAAGGGAGTGAAATGTACTCTGTCCAAGTTTGCAGATGACACAAAACTATGGGGAGAAGTGGACACGCCAGAGGGCAGGGAACAGCTGCAAGCAGACCTGGATAGGTTGGACAAGTGGGCAGAAAACAACAGAATGCAGTTCAACAAGGAGAAATTCAAAGTGCTGCACCTAGGGAGGAAAAATGTCCAGCACACCTACAGCCTAGGGAATGACCTGCTGGGTGGCACGGAAGTGGAAAGGGATCTTGGAGTCCTAGTGGACTCTAAGATGATCATGAGTCGGCAGTGTGACGAAGCCATCAGAAAAGCCAATGGCACTTTATCGTGCATCAGCAGATGCATGACGAATAGGTCCAAGGAGGTGATACTTCCCCTCTATCAGGCGCTGGTCAGACCGCAGTTAGAGTACTGCGTGCAATTCTGGGCACCGCAATTCAAGAGGGATGCGGATAACCTGGAGAGGGTCCAGAGAAGGGCCACTCGTATGGTTAAGGGCCTGCAGACCAAGCCCTACGAAGAGAGACTAGAGAACCTGGACCTTTTCAGCCTCCGCAAGAGAAGGTTGAGAGGCGACCTTGTGGCTGCCTATAAGTTCATCACAGGGGCACAGAAGGGAATTGGTGAGTATTTATTCACCAAGGCACCCCCGGGGGTTACAAGAAATAATGGCCACAAGCTAGCAGAGAACAGATTTAGACTGGACATTAGGAAGAACTTCTTCACAGTTCGAGTGGCCAAGGTCTGGAACGGGCTCCCGGGGGAGGTGGTGCTCTCCCCTACCCTGGGGGTCTTCAAGAGGAGGTTAGATAACCATCTATCTGGGGTCATCTAGACCCAGCACCCTTTCCTGCCTATGCAGGGGGTCGGACTCGATGATCTATTGAGGTCCCTTCCGACCCTAACATCTATGAATCTATGAAACAATGCTTCATCTCAATATTTACTACAATTTTACTGAGACATGATTAGATACAGTATATTAGTCTGAAGTCACACAGAAGATAGGTCAGCATAACACTTCACACAAGATATTCTCAGCCAGCATGCCAAGGCTTCCTGGGGATCTGTGGTATCTTTTTAAGGGTACTCCAATGTGCTATGCACTGTTATGTATGCAAATACCTACCCATGGTTCTCAAAGATTTCAAATAGGTATCCATAGCGTCAAAAATAGTTCTGACCTGTTATGGTCTTTCTGATTTCTTTACAGCAGAAGAATTGAGATATTATTTTTCTGTACTAAAAATGTGTGAAAGTTAAGAGGGAATATTTTCCACTTCTGTGAGTGAAGGCAGTAGCACTGGCAGGTTGCCTATACATTTTCAGATAACCCATTAAGGACTCAATGGTTAAGCTCAGCTCTTCTCAAGCAGTGTAACTTCCCAGCACAATTCTAAAGTAGTAGCTAGCATCCATTCATACGAGTTCTGTTGTTTGCTGTGATTAATGGGGGTTACATTTTTAATTAATATAATACTGATGACATAATGGACACATTCATTATAAAAAAAGTCAAAAGTTGATAAACTGTGTAGTGAAATTGTAATGAAGAGTGAATCTTTGTATTCAGAAACAGATGAACCTGAACCAAGCATAAGTTCAAGTACTGGTATTAATATGAGACTGAACATAGGTCAGCTGAGACAGTACAATGAAAACTGTCTAACTATGGTAACAAGAGAGAAAGACTTCTTTCAGTGGAAGAGGAAATGAGAGTGTGACTTCAATTCAGCTGCAAATTAAAGATATTTGCAAGAACCACCTGGCTCAAGTGTCTCATTAACTATATTATAATATTATACATGCATGGGTTTTTTTTCATTTTCTTTAAAAATGTTTCCATTGATATTGTTTTTTATACACTGTAATAAATAAATTAGTTTTTGATACTGGGTTCCATTAAATTCAGAAAAATGAGGAGTGGGTGGATGGATGGGTGCCTTGAATCCAATGAGAAGTACCTCAAGACCAAAAACTTGAGAACACCACTGCTTTAGTCTTAAAAGGTTGAGAATCACTGGTCTACAGTTACACTCTGTTACAACCATATCTGCTCTGATCCTACCAATCTGCTACAATATCAACTTTATGACAACAGAATCTCTCTAATCACCACTTACAGCCCCAAACATGAATACCTTGGACACATCATTAATGACATGCAACCTCTCCTGGAAAATAGCAACCAGCTCAAAATAGCCTTGGAGGACAGGCCTATCCTGGCTTATAGGCCATGTTTCAAGCTCAAATGGCATCTCTCCAGCAACAGATTACAGAGATCCAATTCTCACTAACCTATCAGGCCTTGTTACAGACACAGATGCCAGCTGTGGTCCCTTATCAACACAGAACACATCATCACTATATAATATGAAATATATGAATAATGAACTATAACATCTGACATTCATTCACCTTCTTATAGTGCTCCTCTGCTATCCACACTGACCAGATGGGTCAAATCCTATATAAAAGAATGAATAAGCACTCATTTAACCTCAGTATCAGAACACACAAGAGCCCATGGCAAAATACTTTAACCTCCTTGGACATTACATCACTGACCTCAGAGTAACTGTCCTTAAACAAACAAACAAAAAGTTTAAAACAAACTTGAATGCAAAATTGCATAACTAGTAATCACCCACAGACTGGATTGTGTTAACCATGGTCTCAACCGTAACTATGGATTCTTATCTCTATTACTTGGACTAGCTGCTAACTCCAGTGTCCCTCAAGTCATTAGCTGCCTTGTTGATCTCGATTGATTTAATTAACCTGCTTATTCCCTCTCTTCACTGTGCTTTCCTCCCCTGACCTTTTCCCTTCTATATAAAACTCTTTCTTTCTGCCAGTCTGTAGCATCTAATGAAGTAGGTTGTTGCCTATGAAAACTCATGCCTAACTGAACCAGTTGGTTGCTAAGGTGTTCTACCTTCTTCTTCACTTTTATTTAAAAATATTAAATGTGAAAGAAAACTGGAAATGAAACATTTCATTCTACCCCAAATGATTTGTTTTTTTTACTTTCAGTTCACTGATTTTTTTTAACAAAAATGTTTATGTCTGATTGATCCAAAATGAATAGTATTGATTTCTGCCAGACCTCTAAGCAAACTGAAAACTTGGCTAGTCACACAGCTCTAATAATTTTGGAAGATTCTTAAAATGCATAGAAGAATGCATGTTATGCTACATCCTTACTGCTCTCTTTCTGGTACTTAACACCCTACACGTAGAAGCAGCAAGTAATCCTTCTATTACAGAGCCCTATGGACTTGTAGGAAATGTTTATGTAGTCAAGCCAGGAGCTGGGCATATTTAAAGGAGTCGGGAACAAGGAATTTTGGGATTACTGCTGGTGTACTTGTGCTTGGGGTTTGCAGCCTCCTGAGTGAATTCTCAACACATTGCAGGGAGAGCTCAGCTAAGAGACAGGCTGAGTCTCAGATGAAGACTTGGGTCACAATGAACTACCATGAGGAGTTTCAGTGTAGACGGTTGGCAGATATGAACTTGAGGCTGGCCATCAGGTTGACTCTAACTGGTGGTGTAGACATAGCTCCAATACAAATCTCTCTTTGTTTGTACACCCCAGATTGTGTTTTTGTCTCCCTAACATTTTCATTTGTTTAATTAGATTTGGTCACCTTTGATTAAGCAACTGGAGGAAAAATAAAGGTAAGAGGGTTTGTACAGTAAAAATGTCTGAATATCTTAGAATTATGTTAAAAGAAAAAGAACACATATTTCTATGACAGAACATCTCATATGATAAAAGGTTAATTGCTAAAGACTATTTGGTGGTATAACTTTTAGAATCCAATACTGTAGTAGTGTTGTATAAAGTATCTAGACATCTTTAAGAACACATTATTATAATATGACTACCTGAAATTCAGTGGTTGTCTCTCACATACAAGATGCTGTGGCCATAAGGAACAGGACTACGAACAATGGACTCAAGCTGCAGCAAAGGAAATTTAGGTTGGAGATTAGGAGGAATTTACTAACTAAAAGGATGGTCAAACATTGGAACAGGCTACCTGGATAAGTTGTGAATTCTCCATTCCTGAAAATTTTCAAGAACACGTTGGACTGACATTTGGCTGTGGTGGTTTAGTCAGGGATGGTCCTGCCTTTAACAGGGGGTTGGACTAGATGACCTTGTGAACTCTCCTCCAGCCCTACTTTGCTATGATTTTATAATCCTATAAACCCTCACCATGAAAAAATGAGTTAACCATCTTAGTTGTCTTTTCAATTTTTTAGGTTTTTTTTTATTTGCAACACATGTATGAAATGTGAAGGGGACTCTTGGTTCAAAGTCTTTCAACTCTAGATCGCCATTTCAAATCCAAACCAAGCTGTGGTAAACAAGCAACGTGACCTAGATCCCTTGTGATTTCTTGATATAGGCATTTTATCAGAGGTGAGGTATTAGCAAACCTGCATTATTGCTGTTGATGCTTTACTTGTCCACTAAGTAAACAAAGGATTTAAGACTCGACTTCAACTCAGAATCTTGCATGATTGATCACTTTCATATGTGAACTTAAATTTTACAAAAAAGGAAAAATATTCATATACAAACTAAAAAACTTCTGGGCTTTTTTCCTATTGGAATTGTTTCTATTTTTTCCAAACTTTCCTGAAGTGTTACATTTCCCCACAAAGCTGCCTTCTGGAACTACCTGCCTTTCATTCAGCCTAGGATCAATGTAGTGAGACAGTAGACTTTCATGAAGCTAGGGCAGCTGGGTGAAATAAAGGGCAGGAAGTTGAATGGAATCAGTATGAAAGATTTATTTTCCCCATTATTTAACTTATCCTGTCCAGAAGCAGTGAAATGACCTGACTTCAGAGGCCAGGTAATGTAGGTCCTGATGAATCACAAGAGATAGATGACATTGCTGGCAAGTGACATGACACTATCCTTGCTTTAGGAAGTACATCACTTGAGCAAAACTCCCTTTTTTTCTCTATAAACTGAGTTAAGAACTCTCACCATCTTGCATAAAGCACTGCCTGTGGGCCACTAAACTGGCCATAAATCCCATTTTTATCACCACCTCACATTCCCTAAATAAACATTTCATTACTCTCTTGACTGTAACCACTTTTCACTTGCCAACAAATCAGAAAACTGTGAATCCTTAGGCATATGAACATCTGCTTGGCACCTGAATTCAAACATTCTGCTCCCATTCATAAATTCTGGAGAGAGCCAAACAAGACTCATGTTTATGGTGGAAATGTTTCTACCTAAGTCTTGAACAAAATATTTCTAACAGATATACAGTGCTAATGATGAGGGCCCGCTTCTAACCAGCTGTAAGACTTTGTTAAGCCCTGCTATTCTAAAGAACCAGATGGATGTAGCAATTGGAGGTAGAATGCATTGGATCTAATCCTGTATCTACTCAAGACAATGGAAGTCTTGTTAATGCATTCATTGGGCTGAGGGATGTATGTTTTGTATTTAAGGTTTTCCTTAGAAGTTTTGAATAAAATGGGTCCAACATACAATCCTCAAACTGATGATTCTTAAAACATTCAGATCCAAAACTGTGCTGATCTCTATACAGGGCTAAGCAAGTCCTAAAACCTTGAACACTATCTAGTAAAGGGGACCTTCATATCCAGATTAGAATCTGAATTTTGCAGCACATGCTAAGTTCTACAACACAGTGGGCGTGTCTACACGTGAATTTATGCTGGCTTAAATTTACTGCTAGTAAGCGGGAATACGCTGATATCTACATGTACAGGTGTTAAAGTACATTAACACTGTGTGTGGATTGACTTGGGACTAAAGTCAGTCCACACACAGTGTTACTGCACAGTAAGGTAACACACAAGGTTACTGACTTAGTCTTACTAAAGTCAGACCAAGTCAATCCACACATAGTGTTAATATACAGCAAGGCATCTACACATGTATTACTGTGCAGTAACTAACCAGGCATCAATTTGAAAACTGCATGAAGCAGGTATCAAATTTATGGTCAAGTCAGCATAAGTCACCATACTTACTGTGCAGTATGGGCATGCAAGTGTAGACATGTGCCCATACTAAGCAGTTATTTTGGTTACTGCGCAGTAAATGCACATGTGTAGATGTGCCCAGCATAGTCTAGATATGAGTCACTTCAGGTAAACTTATCCATCATTGTGTCTATGATTTGGCTCCAAATGCTTTAAAGTCATGATAAAGAAGAAAAATGTTTGTCCAAGGCAACCTGTCATGTTTAATCAAGCTACTCAACATAAAAACAGCAACAGTGATTGTTCATCTCTTGACCCACATGTTCAGCAAGACAGACAATGATGAATAAGGACTATGTCAGAAAACAAGTTAATTTACATATGGGGGAAAACAATCCAGAATATTCTGTGAATTTACTACCTTACCTTCCAAGTTTTTCCTGCAGTCTCACCTACCATAATGTATATAGAGAGCTGCCATCTGATAACTGCTAGGCAGGTGACAACTTGTGATTACTGCTGCTAATTAGCTATGGCTTGGATGCACTATCTATGACAAAATAGTTTATTTTTGTTATCCTTTTCTCCCTCCTGCTTATTTGCTTCATTTACACATTAGCTCTTGTCTTTTAGATGGTAAGCTCTGCGTAGCAAGGATGCTCATTTCATTATAAATTTGTACAATGCTTAGCATTACCAAGCCTTAAACTGGTTGAACTCTAGGCTCTATTGCAATGTAAATGTTATTTGGGTTCTTTAAAATAGTTATTTAGCACGCTAACCTAGAAACTGTTAAATAGCACAATTATAAAAATATAGAAGAAAAGTTCATGTATTGCCATGTGTGCTCTTCGGAAAGCTTTTTGCATTCTTTTGAACAAAGAATTGTTGTATCTAAGATGAGCATACAAAAGTGTCATGAAATCAAGAGTAATTCTGGTCATTGCCTTCCCCAGAAATCCAGTAAGGAATGTCTTTTAAAAGACACTATGGCAACAAAGAGTGAGGTGCCTTTCAATACATTCACACATCTTGTCTTTCTAGGTTAATTTACCAGGAGGGAAAACAGTTTTGGCTAATTGTTCCTTAGGTTAAAAAATAACATATCTGAAACGATGCTATAACTGCAGGTATTGGCAGTGGCACTGCAGGATCATAAGCTTCATGTAAAGTAATCCTTTTTTTTTATCACCATGTTCACTAGCTCTTTATTTCTCAAATAGCTATGAGCTTGTATTTGCTCTAGAAACTCTCGCAACATTACTAAAAGCAAGAGCTTTACTTACTGCCAGAACATAATCTCTAACAGATGCCTTCTTTGCTGGAGGAGGGAATGTAGTTAATGCAAAAAAAAAAAAAATGTGGAAAGGCTGTTAGTTTCTATTCCTGATTCAGCCTTTGAATGACTACATGGTAATGGGCAAGTCACGTCATTGGTTTGTGCCTATTTTCCCTCTGTGGAATGAGACTCATAACACCCATCTTACAAGATTGCATAGAGGCTTCATGAATGTTAGAAAACCTTGCAGATGCTAAGATGAAAGTACTGTACACATGCAAAATATTATTATGATAATTTTATTACCTGCAATTTATTTTTGATTTGAGCCTCAAAAAGTAGAATGCACTGGCCATGAACAAATCAAGATCATGTATGTTTTGACCAAAAGATATGGACAAATATTTCTAAATGTGGACAGCAAAAATTCAGGAATGAAACCCATGTTTGGGCACCTCTATCAACAGCTTTGCTTTCAGAGTGACTAAGCTCACACAACTTCTCACTGATGTTACTGAAGATACAGAGTGTTCAGCCATTTTCAGAATAAAAAGTTTATTTCAGAACTAAACCTGAGCACAAAATAAAGTCTCTGTGAGTACAAAGTGCAAGAATCTTTCAAGGTACAGTTGTGGGGTTTAGAAATGGTAGCTGTCTCTGCAAAGATTCAGTACACAAAAGAGTCATTGCATTTTTATAACTGCATACGCTGCAGGTACTCACAACCTGTCAAAACCAAAAAGGGATTGATGTGAAGTGCATGTGTGGGTGAGAAGGACTGATTGTATTTATGCATGAGTAGTGCACAGTATCAGGAGATTCTGGCAATTCCTTTTCAGCATAAAGAAGGATACACTTTTAGATAACAACAGTTTATATTATGAAATATTCATTGTGTAATAAATTCTTTTAATACTGTCTTGTGAAAAATAAAACTTTTAAATCGTTTTTGCCTTCTATTGTATGTTCCCACTTACCTGAAAGTCACTAAAGTCAAATCTAGTGAATTTAGAAATTAAATCAAAGCTTTAATTCCAGTAAAGTGCCCAGCACCTATTGGAAATTTAATTAAAGACCTCAGAACTTAGCCCTGAATTCACAGTTATATATATTTATGACATAGCACTTGGAGAGTTACTCAAGTCTGTTATTTGCATTCTTCATTAATTAGTGAAGTTTGAGATACTGAGAGAGCGAGTTTATCTTGGCATATACCTACCTTAAATAATGTTAAGAAATAAATCTATACTCTTTAAAAAAAAAAAAAGAAGAATTGGGGTGTTTGTTAATTAATTATCTTCAGCATGTTTTTCCAATATGCTGGAATTCCCTTTTTTTCTAAAGTGACCACTGTAGGGAGAGGAGACTGCATGGTTCATACTGTCCTTGCTGTCACTGCTGAGGCTGATAACTAAGGTGGACAGGAAATATCAAATGTGGCACCTATAGATAGTGAGATGGTTCAGGGCATATGTCAACATCTAATGCAGCGTAGGATTTTTTTTTCCAATGGGCACATTGTTCTAGAAGTACCTATTACAAAGTTTCTTCTCCTGCTAGTCCAGCTAAATGGACCACTGCTGTCATCCTGTATAACATTCTTGTTTCCCTCTATGGACATTTGTTCAGCTGAAACCACGCCACAACTTCACATGGATTAATGTCAGAAACAACAGTTGGTTACTATCAATTTAGATATATGTTTATAGGTAAAATTAAAGGTTTCTGAACCTTGTGTGTCTGTTACTTAAATCATCATTTAAAAAATAAACAAAAAACCTTTATCATACTGAAGTTTATACCTGTTTAACCTCCATGGATAACCATCACTGACCTCAGAGTAACTGTTCTTAAACAATGAAACTTTAAAGTCTAATGTAAATAGGAAATTGCAAAGAAATAAATAATCCACAGACTGAATTGTGCTAAATTCGGTCTCAAAAGAGACTCTGGATACTTATCCCATTACCTGGACTAGTTTATATCCCTGAATGGGTTAGCTGCTTTGTTTATGTCTGTTGATCTCTTTAACTTGCCTTTACCCTTCACCACCCTCTATCCCTTCCACCTGCTTTCCCTATGCTTTGTACTACTTCATTTCTTTCAGTTTAATACACCTGCTCTCTGCAAGCCCTTTCATAGTATTTGACAAAGTAGGCTTTCACTTAAGACAATTTATGTCTTTCTGAATGAGTTAGTCTCCAGTGTGCCATATGGCTCTGCCTTCTTTCTACCTGTTTATTTGTCCCCACATTGAGGTTCATAGATTCACATAAGTTTAGAGCTGGAAGGGACCTTGTGAGATCATTGGGTCCAGCCAGCCCCCCTGGTCTGGGCAGGAAAGACTGCTGGGGGTCAAATAACCCCAGCAAGTTGTGCCTTCAGTCTCCTTTTGAAGATCTCTAGGGTAGGTGCCTGTATCACCCCCACTGGGGGGTCTATTCCAGAGTCTGGTCACACAAACTGTGAAGAAGTTTTTCCTTGCATCCAGTCTGAAACCTTCTCCTAGGAGTTTATTACTATTCCTCCTCGTTTTCCCCTGGGGCACTTTGGTGAATAGTTGTTCACCTAGCCCCTGATGCTCACCCATAATATATTTGTAAGTTGCCACCAAATCCCCCAAAGTCTTCTCTTTTCAAGGCTGAACACTCCCATATCTGCTAGCCTTTCCTCATCTGCCTTGCTCTTCAGGCCTCTAATCATATGAGTGACTGTTCTCTGGACTCCCTCAAGCTTCTCCACTCCTTCTTGAAGTGCAGTGCCCAGAACTGGATGCAGTACTCTAGCTGCAGCCTAATCCATGCCAAGTAGAGTGGGAGAATAATTTCCTTAGTTTTGCTTGAGATGCATCAGTTGGTGCGTGCCAGCATATTGTTTGCTCTGCTAACTGTAGCATCACACTGGCTGCTCATATTCATCTTATGGTCAATTATGACCCCCAGGTCCCTTTCGGATGTGGTGTTAGCTAGTGTAGCACCACTGAGCCTGTAAGTTTGTTGCAGATTTTTCCTCCCCAGATGGAGCACTTTACACTTCTTAGTGTTGAACAGCATCTGGTTCTGGTCTGCCCATCTAACTAATCTGTCTGGGTCCAACTGGATTGTCAGCCTACCCTGAGGCATGGTTGCACTTCCCCAGAGCTTAGTGTCATCGGCAAACTTTGCCAGTGTACTTTTCATCCTCACATCCAGATCATTGATGAAGATGTTGAAAAGCACTGGTCCAAGTACCGAACACTGGGGGACCCCACTGGCTACCTTCCGCCTGGTCGACACAGATCCGTCTATTAGTACTTTCTGGATCTGACCCTGCAGTCAGTTTCCTACCCATCTGATCATTGAATTGTTGAACCCATAGTCCCCTAGTTCTTCCTTGAGAGCCTGTGGGACACCAAGTCAAAAGCCTTCCTAAAGCCCAAGTAAATGACGTGACCTCATCTCCCTTATCCAGGTGGTGAGTAACCTGGTCGTAGAAGGAGATTAAATTAGTCTGACCTACCCATGACAAAAAACTGTGCTGGCTGTCATTAAGAATTTTGCCTTCTACTAACTTGTCACTTGACTCTTTGAGACATTTTTCAAGGATTTTTCCCGGGTTGAGGTCAGACTAATTGTCCTGTAGTTCCTTGGGTCCTCTCCCCTCCCCTTCTTCAAGATGGGCACAACATTGGCCCTCTTCTGGTCTTCTGGGACCTCTCCTGCTCACCACAAATTCTCAAAGAGGTTTGCTAGTAGTCCTGAGATGACTTCAGCTAGTTTGTTCAGCACTCTCAGATGAAGTTCATCTGGTCCTGCAGACTTAAAGTTATCCAGCCTCTCTAGCTGTTCTTTCACCAGCTCTACATTGACTGTTGGTAGGTGATCATCCCTACTGTGACTATTCTGTGTCATATTTGCATTCGGTAGGCTATCACTCTTAGACTGGTGGAATACAGATGCAAAGTGCTCATTCAGGAGTTCAGTTTTCTCCTTGGTGTTGGTGATCATATGTCCAAATGCATTGAATAGCTGTCCCATGTTTCCACTAGTTTTCCTCCTGTTACCTACATACCTATAGAAGGACTTCTTATTGTCCTTGATTTTGGTTGTTAACCTGAATTCAGTCACTGCCTTTGCTTTTCTAATCTCCTCCCTGCACGTGTGGGCCACCCTTTGGGGCCTATTCCTAACTTCCATTGTTGGCAAGCTTCCTTTTTCTTTTTCAGAAGATCATTGAGTTTCCTCTAGAGATCTTCAGAACATGTTTTTCCACAAGTTCTAACCGTTCATGAATCTGGTTTTTTTATGATTAATAGTCTCCTCAGTCTCAAAAATTTAATTTTCTAACTTGTTGGTGTTATCACTAAAACATTTTAGTAGCAGATCTGGGTGTGCTGCTGACAAAATAATAATTTATATTGTATTAGTCAGTATCAATCCACTGTCTTAATCTTTCATAATGGTTTTTCTGCAGCTTCCAATTTTCCTCAGAATAAAACAAATTACTTAGCAAATGGAATATCTTCTTGACATAATAATTTAATATTAAAATGTCAATAATGTTTGGTACACACAGCAAAGGGCACAAAGGTACAGTGACAGAGTAGAAATAAAGTAAACTTAATAAAGTCAGTGAGGAGATACAATAGGAATTTGTTCTGGCTCCTCTACCTAATATGAAAGAAACTTTTAACCTTGCAGTGCAGTACAATAATTGCGTAAGCAATGATATGGTTGTTTGTGCAGTTACACCTACTGTCTGCTCAGTTATAGATAGCTCCATGTTCAGCTTGCTACCTGGGTATCCGTGCCATCATGGTGAACAAAGCAGCAGGGATAGATGTCTGGGGATATGCAATGGCTATCCCAAAACTGTAATTCTGAGTTTACTTTAAATGTGATTTGCTATGGTATAAAGAGGAAAAGGGCCAGAAAATCTGCTGCTATATGTACCTTCTTGCTTTCCATCCAATGTTCCCATGAAGCTGATTGTAACAGGTCTAGTGGCCTGTTACAAACTAGTCAGAGGGGACCAGCAGGCTATGCGGGAGTCCCTGTTCCCCCAAGCACTACCAGGAGTGACTAGAAATAACGGTCACAAGCTGGCAGAGGGCAGATTCAGACTAGACATCAGGAGGTGCTACTTCACAGTCAGGGCAGCTAGGATCTGGAACCAACTTCCAAGCGAAGTGGTGCTGGCTCCTACCCTGGGGATCTTTAAGAGGAATTTAGATGAGCACTTTGCTGAGGTCGTTTGCCCCCAGTACTTTTTCCAGCCATGGCAGGAGGTCGGACTTGATGATCTGCTCAGGTCCTTTCTGACCCTACCAACTATGAAACTATGACACTAGGTCGCCCTCCCCAGCACCATAATCTGTGCCTTACGTGGGGCGCCATTCGAGTCTGCTTTGGTGCTCTTATGTCCCTCTCTCTACTCGCCTGCCATGTCTTGATGGAATTATTGTTGATGTTCTTGCGAGTGGGAGACTGCCTATTGTATTTTTGTATGTTGGGGTCTTTAGCCTAGACAGGCCTGACCCCTGGATTTCTCTATCTAGGCCTTCCCTGTCCAAAACCCACCAAACAGGGTTTGACTCCAAGGCTCTAGCCTCTTCCAGTGTCAGGTCTTGTTACAATTTGGTCCCCTGGTCCTCGGGCTCTCCGCGGCCCTGTCTCACTCTGCACCCTCTCTGGCACTCGGGCTCTCCACGGCCCTGTCTCGCTCTGCTCTCTGGCGCTCGGGCTCTCCATGGCCCTGTTTCGCTCTGCACCTTCTCTGGAGCTGAGGCTCTCCATGGCCCTGTTTCGCTCTGCGCCCTCTCTGGAGCTCAGGCTCTCCGCGGCCCTGTTTCGCTCTGCGCCCTCTCTGGTGCTGGGGCTGGCGCACCCCAAATGCTGTGCCCTCTTTGGCACTAGGGTCAGTGCACCCCAAATGCTGCACCTTCTCTGGCACCGGGGTCATTGCACCCCAAATGCTGTGCCTCTGGTGCTGGGGTTGGTGCACCCCAAATGCTGTGCCCTCTCTGGCGCTGGGGTCCCCCTGCTCCCATGGGTCCCCTATGAGGCCTCCTCCTTCCCCTAATAGCCTCACCGAAGCCACTGGTGTTAGTCAATAATCAAAAAGGAAAAAATAATAACTGCCACCAGTCAATATGATCAAGCAAAGCAGCAGGTCAGCTTACATTCGCAGGCTTCATGCTTTAGCTCCCAACTGTTGGCTACAGTCCTTGTTGTGGTGCAGCTGCCGTCTGTCCACCACTTCATAGTTCCCGCCTTTGGACCGCTCACCCATCTTCTCAGTGGAGCTCTCAGAGGCTCTCCTTCCACTTTGGCTGCTGTCCCCCTTACTGCCACTCTGCCCAGGGTTTTTATAGTCCTGCCCCTTCCGGTCAGCTGACTAGCTGGCCAGGTTCAGCCTTTAACCCTTTCCTTACCAGCACTCCGTGCCCAGAAAGTTCTGGCCTTAAAGGGGCAGGCCTGCGTTCTGGTGGCAGGGTTAGGGTTCCCTGTTACACTGATCCATAGATATTTTCTGTAGCTTATAGTCAGACAACACCTTTGCCTCTAAACCTCTTCCCAAGCACATGGTTCAGATACCCAGAAGATGCATCCGGTTCAGTAATTGAACTTGGCTCTGTTCCTTGTACCAGTGTATCAAGGCCCAAGAGATGAGTGTTTCCATATTACAAAACTAGAAAAGCTAATTTGGCATCCAACTCTGAAATTTTTCCTTCCAGGATTCACTGACAACTGAATATCAAGCTTTGGAGAATATGTAACCCCCAATATTTGGATGCTGCTTCAAACCCTGAGAAACCTAAACATCCAGATGATCCAGAACTGAGCTGGTAGTCTGTAGCAAAATTGTGCTCTTTGTAAAGGCCAGCAATCCTCCCATGGCATCAGCTTTCTCTTGTGAGTACTTTGAAACGTCCACTCTCATCTAGAACCCAGAGGTGCAGAAGTGTTCCAAATTCCAGTTTCAGTTCCCTTCCAGTTGTCATTAGCCCTTCAAATCTGATATTTTACTGGCCTTCTCTGCTAACCGAACCTTCCCTTCCTATGTCAATGGAAATGAATATTGATTTCAATTATCTGTGCTTTAAACATTAACATGTTATTGAAGTTTGCTGTATTTCTATAAGCAGAAATGTGGTGGCGGGGGGCACCTTCTTTTGGGAGGCAGAAAGAGAGGCAGATCTATGTAACTTAGACATTTATTCCCTTTAAAAGGATAGTCCTATCATCTATTCTTTAGCCAGGATGAGCCTTGCCTGCACTGTGATTTGGTTGCTCCAAAGGAAAATATAGGTGGAGTATGGAAAGTACAGCCCCAGTTCTTTGTGTAAATGATGGGGTAGGAGGATCTACTTTTATTCCTAGGGTAGAGGGTTCATGACTAGAGAATCTTTTATTGCATGGTTCATTTGCTATTGCAGCCCAGTCATATGATTTAAGCTCTGCAGAACTCTATGTATCAAATATAGCTAATCAGATTTAAAACAGAAGAGGAAAGGAGAAGAATTTGGTTTTTAAGCCTCTGGTTTTGAGGCAGGGTAAATCAGAGCTAACCAAACACTTTCAACACAAAACTTGCTAGTCATATGAGAAATAACTGAGTTCCACCAGGAATGATTTTGATCCTTTGTGTTATATTCAACTAAATGTATGCATGCTTCTGGCAGGTTTCCTTAAATTTGTGGTTTAAGGTTTCTTACAATCAAATTTGTGGGTCTAGTGTGCCCGGGCAATGAAACTGAGCAAATAGGTAGCTTGAGAATTTAGTCATCTGCTTGGAGTAGAGAAATCACTAACCAGGCAGACACAGTCTTTATTTCTGCCAGGCAAAGAATATCTCCAATATTAAAGGTCTCTTGGTGTCAGGAATTACCCATATCCTCTCCCCCATTTGCCTAGGGTTGCTATTGACCAGTTATCCATCCATGTCTGTCAAATCATTGTCCAACGTTTTCTCAGCAAATTTTGGGTGCAGGGCTGTGCATATGATTACTAGGGTTATATCAGTATTCCAGCTCCCTCATGAAAAAGATGGTGATGTATTGCTGTGCTTCATAGTGTGTCAGTGCCAGTCAGGAAAACCTTCTCATAATGCCCCAGGGTTCAATGTGCCTGTGATAGACTTCCACACTGCCTCGTGGGGGTTGGATAGCCCCAAGCCAATTTGCCTGCCCTGATTTATGGGCAATGTACTCAGTTTCCGTGAGTGATATGAAGATCTTTCTGCTCGCTCGGGCTCCCCTCTGGCATCTTCTGTGGGGGTCGTCCTCCACTAAGCCCCACCCCTTTCCTCTTGGGTGTTATGATGGTTCACAGGCAGTGTTTGAGTGTTTGATGTGAACAATTGGAGCGCAGTTGCTTGATATCCCTTCCACGGCTGGCTTCCCTGACTTACAGGCTAGTCGCAGTGTCTGTGGTGATGGTGGCAGTGGCTGCAACGGCAGTAGTGGCGGCAGTGACAGCAGCAATGGCAGGGTCCATGTCAGCAGCAACAGCAGCGTCGGCAGTAGTGGCAGCGGCGGTGCCCATGGCAGCAGCAGCAGTAGTGGTAGAGGCGGCAGCGTGCCTCTGGTGCCACAGGCAGTGTCCGGTCCTGGCTTGGATGTCTGGCCTCCTCCACTGGCCCTGGTTCCCAAGCAGTGCTTTATGGTGCTGTCGCTGTGCCATACCCCAATCCTGTTAGCCTGCATGATGACAGCTGTGCTGCACACGGCCTGACCACCTGTGCTGCGGGAATTGGATAAGTCAGGCGGGGGCCTGCCACAGTGCTCTTCTCCTAAAGGCAATTATACTCATTAGATCATTCCATCACACACCAGTAACTAAGGCAGGTTGATGAGGGCAGCAGCCACAGCTGCATTGAGTGCTAAGTTGCCCTGTTATGCCTCCATGTGTGCCCTATATGCCACTGTTGCACACAACAGTTAAGGTGAGTAAAAAGGGATATATGGAAGATGATTAATGGACTTCATCCTGTCTTGGGCATCAGGAAGGAGGGTTCAACTTTTTTTTCTTATTAGTTGCTGCCTTTCTATGTATGAAGTAAAATGCTGCATAGTGAAACCCTCTTGCAGTCAAGGCATTTTATTTTAGGACAACTTAACTAGCAGTACTATAAACAATGTAGTTAGAGGTGGATATTTTTCATTTTGTGCCAGTGCAAGATTGTTTTTTACACTACACTACACTACACATTCTCCAGTTCTTTGTTCATACCAATTTAATTCTACTTGGCACTTTCTTGGACAACCCATTCAGCAGAGCTAATAGCTCTGATAATAGGAAAACTGAATAGCTAACATAGGTAGTTATTTCTGCCTCTCCTTCACATTTACACTGCCCAAATATTTGGTGACAGTTGTCATATTCTTAACTCCCTGGCTTAAAATTTGGTGTAGTAAACTATTCCAATGTAATGTTTACTTTTCTTATAAGTAAGCCTTTAATTTCTGTTCTCTGAATTCCCTCCAGTTTGTTCACACGTTTATGGTATTGAGTTGTTCAGAACTGGATGCAGTATTTGATATATAGCCTTCCTGGTATTTTATGGACCAAACTTGCCTCTTTTCTCTATAGTAATACCTCAGTATATTCAGGCCTAAACACTGAGGACTTTGGTTGATGCTGTACTGAATTGCCAAAAGATATTTTATAATATCAATCAACCATATTGCTCTTTCAGCATCAGCTGTTCCCACTGTTTGTCATGGGTTTTATCTATCTATAGATAGATCATCCTGCATATTTTTCCAGATGGATCTCATTTAGTTATTTCCTACCACATTTTTAGCTTCTCTAGTTCCTACACTATTATGTCTGTGTCCTCATTGGTGTTTGCAACACCTTCTAATTTAGTATCATCTGTGAGCTTAATTATTGTGCTGTTTACCTTCTTTTCCAGATCATTAATGATGCTGTTAAATAAGGCTGGACCTAACAAAGTCCCTGAGGTACTCCTATGGACAGATTTCCTAACTAGATATGGTACATTGATGGTTGTTGCTGTCCAGGTTTTATGGCCTTTCAGATACTTTTCAATCCAAGGGAGACAGTTTATATCCAAACCAATTAAACTGAGTTAGTTTTTCAAGTAAGGTTTTGTGAGCCACTGTATAAAATGATTTACTAGTAAGCAAACTGACCAGACACTATAAAGGTTTGATGTGTCTGCTCTTTTAAATTTAATAAAACTGCTTGCCCAGCAAGTTCTTTCTAAGCACCAACTTGAATGCCTTGTCATAGCACTCATTCACGTTATACGATATACAGATCTGCTTAGCTAGCCAGACATATCATCAGACATATCATATCAGCTGTGTTTGAAATTCTGCCCCAGAACCTTTAGGAGCATCATGTTCTTCTCCGGGTCTTCTCATCACACTCTTCTCTCAGTTCTATGTAGAGACCACAACGGTTTTGGCTGAATAAAACCCATCAGTGATGTATTTTAACATTAAGAAATACGTTATAGAGTATTGTAAGGTATTCCCTCCTACTCTAAAATGCATGTCCCTACTGTCATACTCCATCAGGTGTTGTCAGGGATGGAGTAGTACTAATCACACCAGGCTCCCTCAATTTGGATGATCTATGAGCGCAGTCAGGATACTGTCTGTGATTCTATAGTTCTACCCCTTGTCACAACCCAAAGTTGTGGTTTTTTGTTTGTGTGTGCTTCGGCACCGCTAAATTATGTTCCCGCTAAATTGCAGCTCCTTTGCACGGTGGAGTGTTCTGCTGCAATAGGAGAACCCGCGTGCAAAAGAGTATTTCCCGCCGTTTGTAGCCTTCTTTGCATGGTGCATTTCTTTTGCATCTAGGAGATACACGGTGCAAAGGAGTTCCCGCCATTTGTATTTAGATTCGAGTCACATTATTGGCTGATCCTAATATAGGCACATGTGGCAGCTAGCGATTGGCTTGCTAGCCGTATAAAGAGCTTGAATGGTTTCCGCCCAAGTTGGAGGACTCCATGAACATTGGAGAGAGAGAGAGAGGAGAGGAAAGCAGAGGAGTGCGATGTGGACCCTTGCGGACCCAACGCGTCTCTCTTAAGAAGGCAACAGAGGTCTAAACAGCCTCTGGCCTCTCCCTGTCGCCGAGCGCAATCCTAGATGCATCCCTATCCTATATTCCCAATTTTTGAACCCACGGAGTCTTAACAGCTCCGGGGGACCTGGGAACCGAACAGAACCCACGGAGATTCAGCTACTCCGTGAGGAAAGAATTGCCGAACCCGCGGAGCCTAAACCACTCCGGGGTCAAAGAACCGAGTTTGTCAGAGTCCTCCTATGAGGATTCAAGCGGAGCTGCGCCTGGAAAGCTGTCCAGCCTACACCGCGACCACCTTGGGTGTAAGTAAATAATCTTTTCAATCAACCATTACGCCTCCGTAACTGATTCTAGCTCGCGCGTACCTTACCGCCCTGCGGTTTTCTCCGGCCCCGCGTGCCCAGGCTGCTGGCCACAGCCTGCGTGCACAAAGACGGGCCCGGCTCGCACATGGCAAGGATGGGATCAGGAGCCGGCCCGCCCACCCCTAATGACTTCAGGATTGTAAGAAAGAGACTACAGGCTTTGGTTCTTAATAAGAAAGATGCTTCCAGGTTTATGGCCTATAACCAAGCCTAGGCATTAACATAATGTTGGCATAGTACTAGCTGGGTTATTTGCAAACATGGAACCAATGTGAAATATAACTCCTTAGTGCAAAGTATTCAGGGTTCCCAGCCCTCTTTCTATACACCAATCAAAACAACTTCATGTTTGCAGCATTTACAGGATGTTTTCCATCCACTGGCCTTTTGAGATGCCTAAGTGCTAATACTTCTAACTTTCCCAGCAGTTCCACATAGGCCATTTATGGTCTACTTTTCAGTTACCAAAGCCTATTGCTCAAGCTGCTACTACAGCCACTACTACTTCAGTTTGTGCTGTTAACAAGCTCCTGTATGATTCCTGATCAAGCCTGATCAAGCCTCTGTATGATGCACTGATCAATGACTATATGAATCCATACTCCAGTGAAACCCAGACCTACCTTCCACAATATTCTGTGGCCACAGGTAAAAGATGCAGAACTGATAAAATGGTGGGGATTTATTATAGACTACTAAATCAGGATAAGGAGGTGGTTGAGGCAAACTTAAAGCAGGTGGCAAATCTATCCAAAAGCTATGAAATGGTACTGATGGGAGAATTCGGTTTTGTGAACATCTGCTGGAAGAACAATTCAGCCAAATATAAAATGTCAAGTCAGTTCCTAACTTGTGTGGAGGACAACTTTCTGTTCCAGAAAGAGGAAGATATGACTAGGGTATCATGTATCTTGACTCTTGTTCTGATCAACAGGGAAGAACTGGTGGAGGATGTGAGGATGATGGATAACCTGGAAGGAAGCAATCACAATACGATAGACTTCCAGATCCTAAGACAAGGAAAGGTCAGCAAAATTAGGACACTAGATTTAAAAAAGGTGGATTTCATCTGACTCAAGGAGTTAATAGGCATCATGTCATGGGGGAATCGGTTGAACGATAAAGGTGCCCAGGAGGCCTGGGAGATTCTAAGGGGCACAGTATTGGAAGTCCAACAAGAAACTGTTCTGACACGATCAAAGTACTAGAAGAATGGCAAGAGACCAATGCGGCTGCACAAGGATCTTCTAAAATGCCTCAAATGAAAAAGGAAAGCATGCAGGCAATGGAAGAATGGGTAGGTCACCAAGGAAGTGTACCAGAAAATAGCCAGAACCTGCAGGGACAAAATCAGGAAGGCAAAGATAAAGAATGAGCTGCACCTGGCAAAGGAGGTTCAGGACAACAAGAAGAGGCTCTACAAGTATGTTGGCCAGAAAAGGAGGAGTAAGGAAGTTGTGGGTACTCTGTTACAAGCCAGGGGAACTCCTAACAGAAGATGAAAAGATTTGGATTTGGCCGATTTGGAGGACAGCGATTGGATTTGGTGATTCAAATCACTGTCCCAAATCAATTTGGCTGAATCTGATTCAGAGATTCAGCTGCTGTCAAATCTCTGAATCTCCGAATCAGCCAGGCCCCATCCCCCGCAGCCCAGCAATGGCTGCCCTGCCCACCCCAGCTCCCGGCACTTGGGGAAAAAAAAGTCCCAACTCAGCAGGTGCTGCCAGACAGGGGGCAATCCCCGCTGCCCCTCACTGCCCCATGCTCTGTGGGGGGCCCTGCATGAGCCCCTCGACCCCTCCCCCAATGTCCCAGCCCCCCCCATGGCTACCCTACCC
Organism: Alligator sinensis; assembly: GCF_000455745.1. Lineage (NCBI taxonomy): Eukaryota > Metazoa > Chordata > Crocodylia > Alligatoridae > Alligator > Alligator sinensis. The sequence goes on from NW_005842553.1 coordinate 670,264, forward strand.
ACCATGGCTCTGGCCCTTTAAGAAAAAAAAGGAGAAAAACCCTGGACTCATTCCTGCCGGCAGGGACCGATCCCTGCTGCCTCCCACTGCCCCACACCATGTGAAGCCCCAAGGCCGCTGCAGGAGCCATGAGTCCTGGGGCTTTTCTCCACTTTTTTTTCTTAAAGGGCCAGAGCCACGGTGGGCAGGGCAGCCGGAGGTGGGGGGAGTGGGAGGGGGCATCAGGGAGCTCCAGTGGGGGGCAGCAAGGATCACCCCCTACCTGGCAGCACCCAGTAAGCACCAGGGCTTTTATTTAAAGGGCTGGAGCTGGAGGCAGGCAAGGCAGCCATGGGTGGCCTGGAGGAGCGGGCAGGGGCTGGGGGAGCAGGCAGAGCATGGGGCCTGGCAGGGGTCCCCCCATGGTCCCCTCCCCCCTCCCCCAGCTCCCCCTCCTCCCCCTACAGCTCCCTGTTGCAGCCACCGGGGATTGGCCGAATCATCAAAGCTCTCCGAATCTTTTCCGAGGATTCAGATAGCTTTGAATTGATTCAGGCCTTTTAATTGGTCCCCTGATTTGATTTGGAGTCAGAGATTCAGCCACTGAATCGGGCTGAATCTCCTCCGAATTGAATCACCACCTGAAGCTTTGCACAGCCCTAGTAGGTAACTGTGTGGTAGAAGCTAGGGAACTGAGCCTGTTCATGTTTCTGCTCCCTGTGGATTGTGTGTAGGCTTTACTTTTGCTTTCACCTGACAGAAGCTTAAGTGGCATGCATTGCTGTTACCATATTTCCTTGCTTATAATGCACACTGCAATTTCCAGCAGTCGTTAAAAAAAAAGATGCATGTCAGATTGGGATAACTATGTTAACTTATTATATTACGTGACAGTGTTTTTATTAGAGGACTACCTTTATTTAGCACCAGTCCTCAGTCTGTTCTTTAATAGAATGGGGGGCGGGGGGGAAGGCTGCACAAAATTTATTTAGTGAATAACTTTGAAAAATGAAAAAATATTAAGAAAAAACTAGGAATTGATCCTGATCAGTCTTGAACAGAGGGAAGATCATTAATTGAAGAAAGTATTAACTATGAATTATTCTCTACCCATTACACAGCTGCAGTGTTGCACCCTAGAGAGAGCTGCATTTTCATTGGTGGGCCAAGTGATGTCTGTATATAGCCATTAGCTATTTCACAGTGAGACCTAATGAGATAGTATTTGTAAAGCATTTGGGATCATCAAATGAAAGGTATTACCTTTTTATTATTATCATTTAAAAACACTTTAGAGTAAACAGGGAAAATGATTAACCAATTGCAGAACAATTAAATCCAAGCATGTGTCCACACAGAGAACATAGAAATATGTAATTATGCATAGCTGACATAGGGAGCTTTAGCTAGAGATTTTGCACAACTGCCTCAGCTGCGTGTCAACCCCAACTAGCATTCAGATAATATTTCAACAAGATCAAAGCTGCCTCACGGGCACTATACAAATTTACCATCATAAACACTGAATAATGCATTGCACTAATCTAATTGCTATTGACTGTTACAGTTACATGTATGACCTTGGGCATACATTAATCAAAGGGGAAGCTGTACATACTTCCATCCAATATCCTGTGGAGATGATCAAGCCTCACCTCCAAGTCCTTTTTTTTCCTGTATTTCTCTCTGTCTCATTTGATGTCACATTAAGACGGAGGTTGGCTTTTGGAAAGAATTGGCTTTTTCTATCTTTTTTTTTTGTTTGAATAGACTCTACTGCTCCAGTACAGAATAATAAAAACTTGCACTTCTTTGTCCATATAATGCACTGTGAACCCAATTTAGCAAGTGTCGGAATCTAACAGAGCATTCCAAACCTTAGAGTAATTGGTTTCTCGGCAAAGACTATAACTAATTTGAAGAAGCTCTTTAGAATTTCACCAAACATGCTTATTATTTACCCTAAAAAATGAAGCACCATTCAGAGTTATAAAAATCCTGTGTTTTCGGGGGGTAGAAACAATGCAGTGGGCATAATGTGTTTCTCACAGAAGAGGCTGCAATACGCAAGCTAGAAAAACCAATCTCTTGTTGATTTTTTTTGTTTTGTTTTGTTTTGTCATTAAGAGATGCCAGCAATATAGAAAAGAGTTGGTAATGTCTTGAAAAAAGAATTGGACAGGATATCATTCAACTGTTCTTTTTTATTTCTAGGCCAAGGGAGGATGTTGATCGTATTTTGTTATAAATCCATCATGGGTACCATAAGTGGTGTGTTGTCACCTTCCCTGAGCTGGTCTTATGTTCTGAAGTTTTCAACCAGGCTGTATTTCTATCCCACAACACAGCTGTCTCAAACATTATTTAAAAAAATGAAATAAGCTAAAACTTCACAGTAATCTAACATACCAGATTTTTCTCTCATCTACTGTCATGCAAAAAAAAATTCTTCAATGGAGTTAGCTATCTTGGAATTAAGAATGAGAAAACATACCCATTTTTTAAGGTAAAAGATGCTACAGGGACAAAATTCTTTCCTAAACCAATATTAAAAACCCAAGCAATTCAGAGTTAACATGAATCTTCAGATAAATACAGCAGGGAGAGTAGCCCTCTTCCTAGGATCTCTGGAGCATACACTAACTACCTTTGCAGCAGCAGGACATTGGCCACCATGGTGCCCCTGCTTTACCTGTGGCAGGATAGGGTGTGATAGGCAGAGGGGAAAAAAATTGGGCGGGGGAGCTGAGTGTACATGTGTATGCGCATGCCTGCCCAGCAGGTAAGTGGGGGAAGGGGCAGGGGGAGGGTAAAAGAGCATGGAGGGGAGGGAGTGAGACTGGGGTTGGGGCAGGCCCTGAACAGCCGGGGCAGAGCAGGGTGGGGAATGGGACGGAGCCACAAGCGATTTATCCGGGGCCGCACAGGGAGGGGGTAGCAGCTCCCACTGCTGCACACTCCCTGGGAAGGCTGGGGCCAGGGCTATGGTGGATTCTTCCCAGCGGGGGCTGGGCTGGGATGCACTCAGGTCAGGCAGCAGTGGCAGCAGCACTAGGAGCAGGGTTATGAGGGGGGGCTGCAGCCACCAGAAAGTTTGCCGTGGCCTCCCCAATCCTCCCTCCCAGTGCCACTGCCATCTACCCTGAATGCAGCATGGCCCAGCCCCCACCATGAAGAGCTCAGCACAGCCTCCTGGCCCCAGCCCCTTCCCCCACCCCCCAAGGGCACAGGGGCCATGTGCCTGGGGTCTGTGCATAGGGCAGAGCAGGCTGCCGCTGTGGTCTGAGGACCTACGCCAAGTTGGGCTGGGCCATGTTGCACTTGGGGCAGATGGTGGTGGCACTGAGAGGGTGGGGTTGGGGGAGCTATGGCAAATTTTCAGGTGGCTGTAGCCCTCCCATAGCCACCCTTCCCATGGCCCCTCCTCCCAGCACCACCGCCACGCACCCTAAGCAGAGAACAGCCCAGCCCCAACCCCAACCAGGAAGATCCCAGCACTGCCCTGGCCCCAGCCCGCAGCAGCAGCCTGCCCTGCCATGCCCCATTCGTATGTCCCAAGGTGTACATAGCAGCAGGAGCCACGGCCCCCGGATGAGCCGCTCATGGCTCAGTCCCGCACCCCACTCCACTGTGGCTGTGCAGCACCAACCCCTCCCCCAGCCCCAGTCCCAGCCCCACTCCCTCCCTCACCCCTGTGCATGCCACTCCCCACCTCTGCTGCAGCCACAGGAAGCCCACAGCTGGGCTGCCTTGTGACCCTACCACTGCCCTGTGTTTGGGGACTAAGCCCCATTAGCTCCCATCTTCCGCTACCTATGGTGTTATGTCTTGTGTTGTGTTAGGGATGACTGTGTAGTTTTGCTAAGAGGTTAGACAATGAATTTTTATAGAATGCTTACATAAGAATGATTTGGGCTCAGGGAGAGGGTTGGATTAGGTGACTTTGACAGGATCCTTCCAGACCTACTTCCCTATGATTCTATATTAGGACACAGAATTGCATAGTTAAGGGCATGCAACTATTTCAGCTCTGCCCTATAGTGAAAGCATGTGATAGCTGTGCAACTGGGATTAATTCATATGCGTGTTATCCAAGCATTACGAGAACATAATTTTAACTGTCTTGTTATTATTGTCCCTAATGGGCTTCTGAAAAACTGTCTCAATGTCTTTTTGAATGTTGCTCAGTGAAGGGACAGTCAAAACACCTGGGGGAAGCGGAAGAAATAGTTTTGCTGCCTGCACTATCCCTGTGTCTGGCTATCAATCAGCCTTCTTTCCTGGAGATACCCAAATTCACAACTAGTAATTAACGGAGTCATACGTTGTCTACAAAGCACATAGCCTTTTTCAGATACCTTTACTTAGTCCATCAGTCATATCAGTACCTATGCAGAAAATCATCATGGGACTACATGCAAGCTTTCACCTTTATAAATTTTTCACACTGGTTCTATTACTTTGAGTGGACTTCTGCACTTTAAGAATAGAACTTGATCCCTCCAGACCCAAATAAATTCTCAGTGAAGATGCTGTGATGAAGAGAAATAATGCACAAGGACCACTTTTTTCCTCTTTTCTCTCCATTTCACAACATCTCTCAGATTCATAACTGAGAGTTCCAGGAGAAATTAGGAGAAATTTCATAGAACACAAAGGCCATCTATTTTAGAGAGATGCCCTTATTTTTCTTAGGAGTGTCTCCAGGACAAATTAGATATCTATATGCAATGCCAATAAAGCAAGTAGAGAGATTTTGGTTGTTGGAGTCACAGGCAAATGGGGTGTCAAAAACTGAGTTACACTGCTTATATGCCCCTATCAGTTAAACAAAATGGTTACCCATCACAAACGCTCTATAGAACTATTTTTTAAATGGTCTTTCTTATCTCCAATGAAAAAAATTGAAAAAAAAAGTCTTTCTTCTTCTCTGCTGCGCAGTAGCGATGGTGTCATAGTTCATGCCCGCTGGCACTGCATTGCCATAGTGAAGAGCTATGTTGCCATAGCTCATCGCTATGGTGACATAGCATCTTGTGTAGACTCACCCAATGTGACATTACAGAAACTTTTAACTGGGTGGTGAGGTAACAAATAGAGAATCTGATTCCCACTTATACTCATTTTACATTAGTGTAATCAGTATAATTCCACTGAATTCATTGGTTTTACTTCTGATTTATACTAATAAAACTAATAGGCAAAATAGAGCCAGAAAACCCAGTGTAACTGGTGGTCAATACTGAACATCACGGAACTAAAAAAGTGTCCGGTACTACAATTCCTATGTGATTCAAGCCCTGGCACAAACAAGATGTTGGAGATGGTAGGGCCTGTAGTGCATAGTGCTCAAAATTGGGGTTGGTCAGGTCTGTAGGACATCTCATAGGCATCTCTTTGTTGTGCCCCAGCTCAAGTCTGGGATCGTGCCCGGTATGCAAAGGCCAATAAAGATACCGGGGGTGAAAGTACAAAGAAGGTTTATTGCTAGCAATAAAAAGTGCAAGCAGAATAATTCACGTAACAAGCACACCAGATCACTATTTCTAAGCATCTTTTATACAGGAGTTTTCAAGCCTTCGCAAGCGTGCTTGTTTGATGATTGGTTATAAGTAAGTGATGCAAGAAGTTCTTTACTGAGCATGTCTCTATACCTGTGTTTTAGCCATGTATCTCATTTACATACATGTGTGTTTCATTAGCATACTTTTTCCCCACCTAGGGGTGTGATTTTTAGTATTTTAATGAGCCCTTTAACCCAGTACTCTGTTTCTTCTTTTGTTTTTAAGCCCCCTTTATCCGAGACTGTCTCCTCCTTATCATTGCAGATGGGCATTTTTCACATAGCATTCTCTTCTTCTTATCGTCTCCGAGTAGAGGTTTCTAGGTCCCTCCTTACATCTTGAACACCAGTAATAAATCAAAGCACACTCAAAGCTGTTCTGACTTAAACAGAACAAAAGGATACTCCCTGAGTGATATGGGAGTGAGCAAAAAGGGGCAACAAATAGGGAAGTTTGCAAGGAGCAAGAGGAATAAGAGGAAGGGGAAGAGGGGCCATCGACCAGATCCTGCTCCTGGATGAGCTAGGCTGCCTGTTTGTTTGGTGGGCTGTGTGTTTGGGCATGTGCTCTGAGCAGCTATGAGTGCTGCTTGCTGAGTAATTGCTGGGTGATTGCTGCCTATGTCTGACAAAAGCCCTAACAGGAGGGATGGAACCAGTAGAGGCCCAGCAGGGTATAAACAGAGACTCTCTGATTGACCAGGGAGCAAGCAACCAGGGGCAGAGAACAGAGTAGTTTGCAAGTCAGTTTGCCATCCCGTTCCTTGAAAGGGAGCCTTTAAGGTAGGCTCTTTCTTTCAATTAAGAGTAGCTAACCTACATATATTTAGTGTAAGTAGCTAAAACTCAGCTGTTAGACCCATGCTTAACTAGAGTCCAGAGTGAGGGGGAGTTTGCCTGGAAACTCTCTCACTTTCCTTCACTGTAAGCTTACTGAGAGGAAGCAGGGAAAGGGGAACCTTTTGGGACTAAGGAGCAGTGAACAGGCCAGCTTACAGGGGAGCTTGCTAGGGAAGATCTGCAGGGAAGAGGGGCAGGAAGAGAGAAGTGGCAGATTAAGAGACCTAGAGAAAAGGCTAGAGGACATTGCAATGCCAGACCCACTGCCACTGCCAGCTCTTCCTCTGCTTGCACCTATAAGGTGTCTGTCCAGATGGGACCACTCACCATCAAGGCTTCCACCCAGGTCCTGGTTGGTGCTGTGACAGCCAGGTGGGAAAATGCCTGTGATGTGCACAGTGCCTCCTGGTGGTGTCCCTCAGGAAGCAGGCAAGAGAGCTACAGGAGGAGGTGACAAGGCTTCAAAGCATCCTCTGCCCTTCATTGATTCAACGCTAAAGAAGACCGCTAGGGTTGTAGAGGAAAGACTGCCAGAGGCAGTGCTAGAGAAGACAGGGACAAGAACTCCCAGGAAGGTGGAAGCTAGAAGCTAGAAACTGGAAGCTGGAAGCTTGCAAACTCTGGCAGCAAGCAAAAGCCTTTATCTCCACCTGCAGCTGTTTGCCTGGAGAACAGATATGGAAACCTAGCAATGGAGGAGAAGGAGCACATTCTGTTGATGAAAGAGGCTAGGCCAGGCATCCCCAAGGTTGGGAGGGTTGGGACAACTGCCACCAAGATAAAGCAATGGGTGGTAGTTGGAGATTCTCTTCTGTGGAGGATGGAAGCATCCATCTGCCAATCTGAACTGTTGTCTTGGGAGGTCTGCTGCTTGCCTGGAGCCAGATCTGACGTGTTACATAAAAGGATTACCAAAACTCATTCAGGCCTCTGACTACTACCCTATGCTTCTTACCCATGTGGGCACCAATGATCCTGCCACAGATGACCCTGAACAGATCAAGAGTGAACACAGGGCTCTGGGTCAAACGTGAAGGGGATAGGAGCTTAGGTAGTATTCTCCACAATCCTTCCAGTCAAAAGGAAGGGACCAGGGAGGAGTAGATGCACCCTGCAGATCAATGCATGACTGCACAGATAGTGTCACCAGAAGGGCTTTGGCTCCTTCAACCATGGGGTGTTTTTCCGAGAAGACAGATTGCTAGGAAGATATGGGACCCACCTGACAAAGCAAGGGAGGAACATCTTCACAGACGGGTTCAATAATCTAGTGAGGAGGGCTTTCAACTAGGTCTGCTGGGGGATGGAGACAAAAGGCCTGAGGTAAGTGGGGAAGTGAGTGACCTGAAGGAAACGCAGGCATGAGGTGGCAACAGGAGAGGCTTTCTCATTCTTCCTGAGAAAGAAGGGCAATTGGTTAGTTACCATGGGTATCCATACACTGCACAGAGCCTGGAGGACAAGCAGGAAGAATTAGAAGTCCTCACACAGTCACAGACCTATGACATGATTGTAATAACAGACTTGGTGGGATAGCTTTCATGACTGGAGCACTGTCATGGATTGGTATAAACTGTTCAACAAGGACAAGCAGGGGAGAAGAGGAAGAGAAGTTGTGCTTTAAGTAAAGGAGCTGTATCATCGCTCAGAGCTCCAGGATACAGGCCTGTTGAATTTTTTGGGGAGAGGGTCAGAGGGAAGAACAACAAGGGTGACATCACAGTGTGTGTCTACTATAGACCATCAGATCAGGAGGATGAGATGGATGAGGCTTTCTTCAAACAGCTAGCAGAAGTTTCCCAATCACAATCCCTATTCTCATGTGGAACTTCAATAACCCTGACATCTGCTGGGAGGGCAATACAGTGGTGCACAGGCAATCCAGGGAGTTTTTAGAGAGTGTTGGGAACAACTTCCTGGTGCAAGTGTTGGAGAGGCCAACTAGGGACCCTGCTCTTCTTGACTTGCTGCTCACAAACAGAGAAGAATTGGTGAGGAATGTACTAGTGGATGAAAATGTGAGCAGCAGTGACCGCAAGATAATTGAGTTCAGGATCCTGAGGAAAGACAGGAAGGAGAGCAGTAGAGTAAGAGCCCTAAACTTCAGAAAAGCAGACTTCAACACACAGCAAACTGAGGGGCAGGATCCCCTGGGAGGCCAGACTGAGGGGGAGAGGCATCCAGGAGAGCTGGCTGGACTTTAAAGAAACCTTATTGAGGGCACATGAATGAACCACCCCAATCTGCAGGAAGACTAGCAAGCATGGCAAAAGACCAGCTTAGCAGGGAACTCTTCAGTGACCTAAAACACAAAAAGGAGCTTACAAGAAGCAGAAACTTGGACAAACAACTAGGGAGGAGTATAAGAGCATTGCTTGAGTATACACGGATGCAATCAGGAAAGCCAAATCACAATTGAAGTTGTAGCTAGCAAGGGATGTAAAGGATAACAAGAAGAGTTTCTACAAGTATGTCAGCAACAAGAGGAAGATGAGGGAAAGTGTAGGTCCCTTACTGAATGAGGGAGGCAACATAGTGATAGAGCACACAGAAAAGGCTGAAGTGCTCAATGATGTTTTCAACTCATTCTTCACAGGCAGTCAGCTCCCAGACTACTGTACCTAGCAGCACAGTTTAGGGAGACAGTAAGCAGCCACACATGGCAAAAGAACAGGGTGGGGACTATTTAGAAAAGTTGTATGTGTACAAGTCCATGGGGCCAGATGCAATGCAACTGAGGGTGCTGAGGGAGTTGGCCAATGTGATCTCAGAGCCACTGGCCATTATCTTTGAAAACTTTAGGCAACTGGGAGAGGTCCCAGGTGACTGGAAAAGGTCAAATTAGTGCCTAGCTTTAAGAAAGGGGAGGAGGAGGATCTGGGAAACTACAGACCAGTCACTTCACCTCAGTGCCTGGAAAAATCATGGGACAGGTTCTCAAGGAGCACCTGGAGGAGAAGGTGTTTTCTAAGCACCTGGAGAAGTTGATTAGGAACAGTCAGCATGGATTCACCAAGGGCAGGTCATGCCTAACCAACCTGATTGCCTTCTATGATGAAATGGCTGGCTCTGTGGATGCAGGGAGGGCAGTGGATATGATATACCTTGACTTTACCAAGGTTTATAAGGAAGCTAAGGAAGTATGGGTTAGATGAATGAACTGTAAGGTGAATAGAAAACTTGCTAAATCATTGGTTTCAAAGGGTAATAATCAATGGCTCAATGTCTATTTAGCTGCCAGTATGAAGTGGAGTGCCCCAAGGGTCAGTCCAGGGGCCAGGTTTGTTCAATATCTTCATCAATGATCTGGAAGAATGGGAGGGAGGGGACCCTCAGCAAGTTTGGAGATGACACCAAGCTGAGGGCAGTAGTAGATACACTGGAGGGTAAGGCTAGGATTCAGAGAGACCTAGACAAAAAGGAGAATTGGACCAAAAGAAATCTCATGAAGGGCAAGTGCAATGTCCTGTATTTAGGGCAGAACAATCCTATGTACAAATACAGGCTAGGGACTGACTGGCTGAGCAGCAGCTCTGCAGAAAAGGACCTGGGGGTTACAGTGGACAATAAGCTGAATATGCGCCAGCAATGTGCCCTTGTTGCCAAGAAGGGTAATGGCATACTGGGCTGCATTGGTAGGCATGTTGCCAATAGGTCCAAGGAAGTGATTATTCACCTCCCTTCATGAGGCTATGTGAAGACTGAGAAGAGAAGACTGGGAGGGGATTTAATAACAGCTTTCAACTACCTGAAGGGTGATGCCAAAGTGGATGGAGCTAGACTATTGTCTGTGCTGGCAGATAACAAAACAAGATCTCAAGTTGCAGCAAGGGAAGTATAGGTTAGATATTAGGAAAGTCTTTTTCACAAGGAAGGTAGTAAAGCACTGGAACAAGTTATCCACAGAGATGGTGGAATCTCCATCCTTAGAGGTTTTTAAGACCCCGCTAGACAAAGACTTATCTGGGATGATCTAGTTGGGGATGGTCCTGCTTTGAGCAGGGGGTTGGACTAGACAACCTGAGGTCCCTTCTCACCCTAATTTTGTATATTTCCATGATTCTATGAAACCAGAAGCTGCTGTAGGCTTTGTAGTAGCCTAGGATCCCAGAAGTGCCAAGGTGGCTTGGAATTGCCTTTTGTCTGCCCCATCTCTAATGCCTGTAATGAGTATTTTACCTTCAGGAGACACAGTACAACCTCAGCCTCACACTTTGCATAGAGAAAGAGACATAAGGTAATGAATAGAGGACAGCTGAAAGCCCACCCCCCCTAATTCAGACTCTGCCAAATGTCACTGCTATATTTTCTTCATCAGGATCATGTGACAGAATGACATAAAAACTTGGTCCTTAAAAAGCTTTGGAATGTTCTGTGTGTTAAGCAAACGTTTATCGGTTAGCAAGGGCTGGGCCACAAGTCTATCAGAGGCAATGGTTCAACAGCTAAGAGTATTCTGTAAGCAGCCCACGAAGCATCAGGCAGATGTTCAAACAAGCCAACAGCTTGTCTGGTAGACTTCTAATTTGTTTTTAGGAGATGCATTAAAAAGGATGAGATGATCCGGCTGCTTTGTGCCAGCACCGGTAAATATGACTGTATATTTTAGAAAAGTCTGATATTAAACAATCTGGAAAGTGGCATAGATGGGGGAAAATGTGGGAATGGGGGGATTTTTTTAAAGGCTTCAATTTTTTACCACTTATTGATCAAAATGCAAAAATTCACATTTCTTTGCTGCCTGAAAACACGCAGAGGAAGTTAATTAAAAGTAGGGATTTGTTTGTGGTTGCATGGGGGGCGGGCGGGGGTTGGGAGAGATTGATGGCAGGTTAAATTGCAATAGCTGATAGCATAATTAAGTAATAAAACTCTCCAAGCAGTAATTATGGGACACATCAAATGGAGATATAAGGCAGGAGACCAAAGGCCAAGTGCTTAACCATCTTAGAAGTACAACAATTCCCTGGACATGCATAGGCTACCGTGTTGTTGCCACAATGAAATTGAATTTTATAAATAAAAAAGGAATGAGGCCAGGTCAGTACTGGGAATAATGGGAACATTAGCACAAATTCCCAGAAGATACAGATCTACAGAGATAGGCTTTTATGAGATCATCTTGGTTCTGTTTATCCCACGCTCCTTATGGCGTCACCAGTGAAACTCCACCCCCCTAGGTCTGTATGATTGCAATTCACCTATTAAAGTAGAAAGGCATGATTGGAACAGAAAGTACATTGCAAACTGAAGCACTGAATCCTGCAGAAAGCTCATCACAGAGCTATGTTAGTGCATGCCTTTTGCTATGGACTGTAAACATTTCCTCACCTATGTGTATGCAGGTGAGACTATATACCCGCAAAACCATTGGGCCCCATTGGTTTTGCAGGAGGTAATTCTGTGCATGTACAAATGTTGAGGGAAATTCCATGGGACCGGGACTAAGCAAAAAGGGGAGACAAGATCTGCTCTTTCTTAAACCCTCCTTTAGATTGCTTTCCCAACTTCACCCCTGCCTTTTCATCCCCCTTGGTACTGTATGAAGACCTGGATGGTTACAGATACATAACTCAACGTATACTTATGCTGCCTCTTAATTCAGCTCATGATCAGGCAATGATGTTTTATTTTCTGTGAAAAGAGGGCTGGAAAACTAGGGAAAACATGAACACTTAGATAGCTGTGGTGAAGTAGAGGTATTAGAGGCAAGAGGTGCATTAATAAGAAATATTACATTTTAAATCAAAATCACAATGCCAAGGATTGTACCTGCATCAAATAATAGTCTTTAAAAATAAAATATTAGGCCAGATTCTTTTCCTGGTGATTTCATTTGGAACGGTTTCTTCTTTTGCTTACAAGAAAAAGGGAAACTACAGGTTCACCTTAGGAATATGTGACCTGAAAGATTTGTGTTCCATGTCATGTCATATCTTATCTTTCAAAGTGATCACTGTTAACTGCTTCAGAAGAAGGGACAATAAACACATTAGGCATGTCTCCACGAGTGTGTACATGTGCTTTGTAGCACCACAGACCCATCTGAAGCACTGCAAATTGCACACACCACACATGCAAGCATTTGCTGTGCTGCTAATTTGCCATGCCAGAAAAAAGTGGGGCAGTGCATGTGGCGGCAGTGTGCACTGCCCAAAATCAGAGCCTGGCCAGCCAAAGTCATGCTCCAGCTGCCAGCCAGGCTCTGCACACCAGATCACTGCTGCTGGGATCCCAGGAGACCTCCAAGACCCCAGGTTAAGCTGCTGGGGCCAGCCCAGGTGCTGGTTCCAGCTTCCCCTACCCCACCCAGGGTAATTTGCCACATGCCAGAGCATGCATGCAGGGGTGTTTCCTGGGAACAAGTGGCAGCAGTGCAACTATGTACCGCTGCTATTTGTCCCCAGAGAAACACACAAGCACACATCTGGACGTGCCCATCGATGGATCCATGTGCCATTCTGAGAAGTTTCTCAGTGCTTGGCTGAGGCCCTGAAACATGAAGTTACATCCATTACACAAATTTAAATTGGATGTTCCTTATACAAATGCTCTTTTTCTTTTTTTAAATTTTGCTATATTGTTGGTCGGAATAACATATGGCAGTGAGTTCCACAGGTTGTTACATTGTTGTGAATCCATTTATAAATTCTGAACTAGCTGCTCTTTAATTTCAGTTTATGTCTGCTTATTCTAGCAACAGAATTTCCTGATTTACCTTTTTTAAACAATTTATGTTATACATCTCACTATTGTCACCTCCTGTTCATCCAAAATCGAAGATATATACTGTAGTTCTAATCTTTTAAAATGCTCTTTGTACTGCTGTTTTCTTTACCTGTGATTATTTTCACTGCCCTTCCTTAGACCTTTTATTTCTGCTATCGCCTTTTAAAAACATGGGGTAACCTGAACTGAATACAATAGTCATGGTGAGGTGTCACTTTATATAATGGCAACATAATATTTTCAGTGTTACCCCCTAACATTTTCTTAATGCATTTGAACATCTTGTTTGCTTTCCTGATAACCTCTGCACATTAAATAGATGCTTTCATTTAATTGCTGCATTAAGTTGCTGACAATCATACCTCAATCTTTCCTTGAGTGGTTACAGTTAATTTAGTACCTAACAGTGTGTATGAATAGTTCAGATCATTCCCTTGGTCCTTTCATTGTCTCTCACCTTGCACTTATCTATACTGGAGTTCATCCCCATGATGCTATACCGCTTCCCTGTGTTTTTAGGATGCTTTTGAAATTCTTTTCAATATTACCTATACCCTTGACAATCTAAGTTGTTACTGTGGGTTAACAAAAAACATGAGCTTTAGTAAAGATCCTTGGGACAGCCCACTAGTACTCTTATCCTTTATTTTGCTTTATTTAACCAGGGTCTGACTATTAAAGAACTTTACCTCCAACTAGTTGAATACATAAATTATTGTAATAAAGATTTGTGAAAGAATATTAAAAAAAAAAAAATGGGGACAAATTCTGAACTGAAATTTTGCTGGCACTCCCAAAGAATTCTAACAGATTGGAGACACATGATATTTTGCTTACAGAGCAGCTCAGGTTGGTGCATCATATTACGCTCATTATTCTTTTAAAACTATTCTATTTTTTAATACCACATAAATTGGTTGTAAATGGGTTTTCACCAGTTTCAGGGACAGCACTATCTGCCTGCCATTCCTTCAATGTAACAGCTGAATTCCACTGAAGATTCAGTTTACATGGCTGCCACTTGCCTTCTGTGTGATCTTCACAACTCATTTTACCTTTCTTTGCCCCAGTTTCTTCATCCATTAAGGGGAGATAATGGTGCTGACCTCTCCTTCATAAAGCATTTTGAGATCTACTAATAAGAACTGCTGCATAGCAAATAACGCCACCACACATGAACTATCCACAGTGAACATTTGATTTGATTTATATAGCACTTGTTGGAGTTTATTAATTGCCCACAGACTTAAAGTCAGTCCTACATTGTTAAATTTCCTCTCAGTCACACTAGTTTTAATATCATTTCATTAACTACAACAGAACCAATCATAATTCCTAATAGAACATTGTAAGCAAGAGGATGAAGGCCTTGTTCCTTGCTCACAATTTAGTTTACAAGCTATCTTTCACTTACCATAGTGAGCTTTCACTTATCATTATAGCTCTTTCCACTGTTCCCTTTGTGTAATTGAAGGTACTGAGGGAGTTGGCCAAGGTGATTTCAGAGCCACTGGCCATTATCTTTGAAAATTTGTGGCAATTGGGAGAGGTCTGACTGGAAAAGGCATATATAATGCCCATCTTTAAGAAAGGGAAGGAGGAGAACCTAGGGAACTACAGACCAGTCAGCCTAACCTCAGTGCCTGGAAAAATTATGGAGCAGGTCCTTGAGGAATCCATTTCTAAGCACTTGGAGGAGAAGAGGATTAGGAACAACTAACATGAATTCACCAAGGGCAAGTTATGCCTGACCAACCTGATTGCCTTCTATGATGAAATGACTGGCTCTGTGGATATGGGGAGAGCAGCAGACATGATATACCTTGACTTTAGCAAGGCTTTTGATATGGTCTCACACAACATTCTAGCAAGGAAGCTAAGGAAGTAATGGTTGCATGAATACTGGAGGCCCGGGGCTAGTTTTGTTCAATATCTTCATCAATGATCTGGAAGGTGGGATTGAGCACACCCTCAGCAAGTTTGCAGATGACACCAAGCTGGGGGGAGCAGTAGATACACTGGAGGGTAGGGCTAGGATTCAGAGAGACCTAGACAAATTGGAAGATTGGACCAAAAGAAATCTCATGAAGTTCAATAGGGACAAGTGCAAAGTCCTGCACTTAGGACAGAACAATCCTATGCACTGCTACAGGCTGGGGACAAACTGTCTACTTATCAGCTTTGTAGAAAAGGACCTGGGGACTACAGTGTACAAGAAGCTGAATATGACCCAACTGTGTGCCCTTGTTGCCAAGAAGGCTAACAGCATCTTTGCCTGCATTGGTAGGAGTGTTCCTAGCAGATCAAGAGAAGTGATTATTCCCCTCTATTCGGCACTGGTGAGGCCACATCTGGAGTATTGTGTTCAGTTTTGGGACCCCACTAAAGAAAGAATGTGGAGAAATTGGAGAGAGTCCAGCACAGGGCAACAAAAATGGTTAGGTGGCTGGGGTACATGACTTGTGAGGAGGGGCTGAGGAAACTTGGCTTATTTAGTGATGAGAAGAGAAGGAGGAGATTTGATAGCAGCCTTCAACTACCTGAAGGGTGGTTAGAAAGAGGAATGAGCTAGACTGTTCTCAGTGGTGGGAGATGACAGAACAAAGAGCAATGGTCTTAAGTTGCAGCAAGAGAAGTTTAGGTTGGATGTAAGGAACAACTCTCATGAGGAGAGTAGTAAAGCACTGAAACAGGTTACCCTGAGAGGTGGTGCAATCTCCATCCTTGGAGGTTTTTAAGACCCGACTAGACACAGTCTTGGCTGGGATGATCTAGTTGAGGATGGTCCTACTTTGAGCAGGGGGTTGGACTAGATGACCTCCTGAGGTCCCTTCCAACTCTAATTTTCTATGATTCTATGAAGTGTGTAGTCTAGGTTATGCCTCCGTAGAGTGCTGCTGAACAGATTTCAGTACTCACTCTTTGGTAAATAAGACAAATTGCTACATTCCTCCACCCCAGTCCTCACTTCCCCTCCACTGTAATCTCATTTACATAATTAATCCTTGTGCCAGCAATGTGACAGAAACAAACTTGGACACTATTTTATTTCCTATATTGTGGGAAGATTTTTTCCACCCTCCCTCCTGGGCTTTACTAAATGATACAGAGAAACTCTGCTATAACTTGTTGCAGACAAGTCCAATAAAAAAAAGGAGATGCACTTGCTGTTGTGGAAACAAGAGTATTTGCTCTCCAAATTCACACTTCTGATACACAGTAAAAGGCTCCAAAATAGAAACTTTGAAGGCAGCAGGAAATATGTGACTTGGACTAACAGAGAAATAGAAACAAGTCTCCTGAATTATTGTCTCCTAATACCTGGGAGCTAAGGTTTCACTGCAACTCTGTCAGAATGGAAGACAAATTCTTTAATCACCTACAATCCTCTGGATAATTTTAAATGTTTTTAATAGCTTTTTTTAATTATAGAAATTATAGAATCTTTAAGTATTACTATCACTGGCTGTTAACTGCCTCAGCAATGATCTTTAATGAAGAGCATGCATTTCTTCTACAACATTTAAAAATACAAACTTAAAGCACTATTATATAGAAATGGAGAGCTATAATAGTAGAATTTAATGCTCCTCAGTTTTGTGTTTGATGTTTGATGTGTGTATTAAGCAGCATCCTGAATTTCCCATCTTTGCATATTCTCCAGAATTCAAATTATTACATCTATTTCACATACACTTACTCCAATAAACGCTGGGTGCCCAGTTTGCAAATATAGGCACTTTAATTCAGTGTTTGCATCCTGCACTTGAACTGTAAGGCTAGGTACATATCATGGGCATTTTTACTCCAAGCGCTTATTTAAGCATTCCAACGTTTGAAAATATGGCCTTTTTATTGAACCATATGAAGCGAATTACACAAATAGGCAAGGTATAGGGCAGCTGTGGAAATATTTTACAACACTAGATTTGAAAAGAAAATCAGAATTCCATTTCCCCCAAACTTTGGTTTTCTTTACTTCCTTGGCTGTTGTTGTAGGTAAACTAAAAAGAACATCAATTTTGGTCAGCAGATATGAGTGCTCTGAAAAACAAACTTGTATCTGTGTGTTTCTAAAATTAAAATATCCAAAATTTCTGATTTTTGAGAGATTTAAAAAAATGTGTTTAGATTGAAATAATAATTTTTAAAAATCAGAATATCCTGTGAAACAGAAATCTCAAGTTTTGGCCATCTCTACTAGTTGCAGGGTCTTTAGCTATTCTGGGATGAGTGCTCTTTCATGTGCTTGCTCTTATTTTCTGCTTTTCACCAAAAATTCCATTGTGGATTAAGAAACTTTCTTGGAAAACTGGATTTTTTCAGAAGGAAAAATTTCACTGGAAATTTCCAGATCCGTTCTGGTAAATATAAAATGCCTCTATAAAAATCAAAACACAAAGTAAACTGGATATTTTGGATATTTAGGCTCCTTAGTTAAGTGTACACTTTCATGCATGCCTTTGTCTATCTCATCTTTGGAAATTAGGCCCTACATTTATTCAAAGCAGCTTGAATTTAGGGGAACTTATACAAAAGAGTACATGTGCAAATGTGGATTTAGTCATTTTAATTATAGGATATAAAGAATACATCTGCATGCCAAGAGTCTGGTTCCACATGCTGTTCACTAAAGCGAATGTTGCATATCGCACATTGTGGTCATTTATGGCACAATCAAATGTTTGATTATTCATAGATTTATAGATTCATAGATTTTAAGGCTGGAAGGGACCTCAGAAGATCATCGGCTCCAGCCCCCTGCACCAAGCAGGAAAGATAACTGGGGGTCAGGTGATCCCAGCAAGGTGACCGTCCAGTCTCTTCTTGAAGATTTCCAGGGTAGGTGATTGCACTACCTCTGGAGGGAGCTTATTCCACAGTCTGGACACACTGACTGTGAAAAAGTTTTTCCTAATGTTGAGCCTGAATTGATCTTCTAGGAGTTCGTGACCAATACTCCGGGTTTTCCCCTTGGGTGCCCTTGGTAGCTCACCAAGCCCTTGATGTACTCCCCTAGTGTAGTGGCAAACTGCTACCAGGTCCCCTCTCAGTCTTCTTTTCTGCAGGCTGAAGAGTCCCAGATCCTCAGCCTTTCCTCATATGGCTTGCCTTTTAAGACTCTGATCATATGGATGGCTCTTCTTTGGACTCTCTCAAGCTTGTCCATGTCCTTGTTAACGTGTGGTGCCCAGAACTGGATGCAGTACTCCAGCTGCAGTCTCACCAGTGCTGAGCAGAGCGGAAGAATCATGTCCTTGGTTTTGCTTGAGGTGCATTGGCTGATGCATGCCAGAGTATTATTTGCCCTACTGGCTACAGCATTGCACTGCTAGCTCGTATTCATACTGTCGTCTATTATTACCCTCAGGTCCCTTTCATTCGTGGTGCTAGTCAGTTTGGTGCCACCAAGCCTGTAGGTGTGTTAGGGGTTGCTCGTCCTGAGGTGGAGCACTTTACATTTCTTGATGTTGAACTTAATCAGATTCCAATCCAACCAACTTGCTAGCCTGTCTAGGTCCACCTGTATTTGTAGCCTATCTTCAAGCGTGACCAACCCCCACCATAACTTGGTGTCATCTGCAAACTCGGCCAGTGAGCTCTTCATCCCCACATCCAAATCATTAATGAAGATGTTGAAAAGTAATGGACTGAGCACTGACCCCTGCAGGACACTGCTGCCCACTTCTCACCAGTATGACACAGATCCATTCACTATGACTCTCTGGGTTCTAGCCTGCAGCCAATTTCTCACCCACCTGACTGTCTTGGAGTTAAGCCAACAATCCTCCAATTTTCTTGCAAGGACATTGTGGGAAACTAGATCAGAGGCCTTTTGGAAGTCAAGGTATACAAGGTCAGCCTGCTTTCTTATGTCTGAGTGGTGAGTTACCTGGTCATAGAAGGAGATGAGGTTGGTAAGGCAAGACCTACCTGAGATGAAGCTATGCTGGCTGTCATTCAAAATCTTACCTTCTGCAAGCTTATCATAGGTAGATTCTTGTTGACATTTTCCAGGATTTTCCCTAGGATGGAAGTTAAGCTGATTGGCCTATAGCTACCCGGGTCCTCCCTCCTGCTCTTCTTGTGGATGGGCACAACACTGGCCCTCTTCCAGTCCTCAGGGACTTCTCCAGAGAGCCACGAGTTGTGGAAAAGTTTCACCTGGGATTCTGCAATAACTTACGCCAGCTCCTTCAGCACTCTCGGATGATGATCATCCCTCTGACTTGTATACATCTAATTTGTTTAATTGATCATACACCAATTCTATGGCAATAGTAGGAAGGTGATTATTTCTACCGTGCTCATCCTCTACTCTACCTGCCATGGTTTTCCCCTTGGTCCGGTGAAAGACTGAGACGAAGCAGTCGTTCAGGAGTTCAGCTTTCTCCTGGGTACCGATAACCAGCTCTCCTGAGTTTTTGAACAATGGCCTCATACTCCCATTTGTTTTCCTCCTGTTCCCTATGTACTTAAGTAAGAATTCTTGCTGTCCTTGATTCCCATTGCTAATCTAAGTTTGGTTGCTGTTTTAACCTGTCTTATCTGTTCCCTGCAAATGTGGGCCATCCTGGAATAGTCTTCATAGGGGCCTGCCCTGAGCTTCCATTGTTTATGAGCCTCTTTCTTCTTTCTTAAGAGGACCGTGATTTCCCTTATTATTGTGATTCTTCATCACAAATTTAACTTTTAGCTGATAAACTTTATTTTCTGTTCACTGTTCAGCATTTATTGTGGTTTGTTGAGAGCCACATACACTTTAATAAGTGGAACAGAAAGTTTCAGGTTCCATCTGCATTAGGAAATAAATATAGCTTGTGAAAGTCAAGCTAAGATATCACCACTGTAATTACTGGATGCAGCCTCAGCTGAAAAGGGTCACTTAGGATGTGTCTACATATGCAAGTAGTCGCAACTAAATTTACTGCACGTTAAGCCAATGCGCAGTAAGTGATTTTTGGCAGGTGTCTACATGTGCAGGACGTTGGCACTAAATCTAGTGCCAAGTCCCTCCTCCCCTGCCACGTGCCCCTGTGGCTACTGGAGGAAGCTCCCACCTCCAGCCACATGGCTGCCAGCACTTGACAGCCATGTTGAAGCCAAAGCCACCTACCAGCACTTGGTAGCCATCTCAGAAATACACTCCCACCCCATGATCCCTGGCCAGCCCCTTCCCTGCCCAGGAGCTGTGTGCCCAGTGCAGGGGCAGCATGCAGAAGCTCTCTCCTTGCCCACCCTGCCTCTCCATGCCATGGCTGCTCCAGCTGCTGCTCCTGCCCTTGCCTGTGACACACAGTGCCTCCTCTGCCTATGCCTGCATGTTCCACTCTTCTACCACCACCACCAGCTGCTGGAGCAGGAGGGTCTGATACATTGCCCATCTAGACAGCTCCAGTGCCAGGTGACGGTGACCTGGAGCCTGCATTCCTGGTGGGGCTGGTGGGCTCTGCCTGCATCCAGATGTTGGCTCTGCAGAGGCAAGAGACAGAAGCCTTTTGTGAGAGTTTGCAACATTTCATAGATAAGATGCTCTGCAGCAGGGCCATGTGCTGCACACCCTCAGATGGGAGATCAGCCATGCACAGATGCTGAGGGACCATGATAAGTTGACTGGGCAAGCCTGGGCCCAGGTTGCTTCTGGCCAAGCCCCCCATCCCTGCTTGTTCCCCTGGGGCCAGTACACCACTGGGTAATGGCAACAGGCAGCCTGTCTCCCCTGTCCCCTTCCTAGGATGGGACAGGCCAAGCTGCTGGCAGCATCTGCTGCCATGGCTCCAGACCCTGCTCTCCCCGCTTCCCCTGCAAGCCAACTGCTCTGCTGCACTACCTCCTAACCCATAGCACCTAGGCTAAGAGTGCAGGGGACTCCTGGACAATAGAGGTGAGGGACTGGGGGCCTGTCCTCTCTGCTGGAGGCCTTTCCAGGGAAGTGCCCCAGAGCTGCCTTTCCCCCCCCCCCACCCGCACCACCACAGCATCCTGAGCATGCCCCTGTTGCATGTGGCCTGGATAGTGCACAATCAGCTGTTTGGAAAAATGGAGGGCTGCCTGAGCCACTCTGGCCTACTGCTAATGATCCTGCTGGTACCCTGGGCACATCTACACTCTTGGTTTGGAAGGTACAACAGTGTGGGGGGCAAGCCCAGGCTGCCCAACAACATCCGCTGCCACCTGAAGGACTATGTGTGGCAGTACTATACTTCCCTGCCCCATGCTGCCAACACAGATATTGCTGCCAGCATTGATGCCTTCCTCAGCATGTGAGAGGCCTGTGCCTGCTCAGCTGTGAGGACATGGGCTGCTCAATAAAGTTTTTAACTGTGTCCTGCCTCTCTGTGTGTTCTGGGGGGAACCTGGGGTCAAAGGAGTGAGGGTGGGCCAGGTAGGAGCCAGGGGCAGGGGCAGGGGCAGGAGCAGGGGCAGGGGCGTAGCTGGGGGCTGGAAGGGCCCTCCTCCATTGCAGGACTTATGATGGGGCTGGTGAGACTGGTGGCTCAGCACAGACCTTCTTATCGGTGAGGGTGAGTGGCTACGCATGATGTCCACAGCCCACGGCATACAGTGGGCCAGCGCCTGGCCAGGGGCTCCTACTACAGATGAGTTAGCACTGCTGTTGGCCAGAAGTGATTGTTCCAGCCCCTCCTTGTGGCAGAGTCAGGGACTATACTGAGGGTGAGGCTGGCACCGGCCAAGGGGCCCCCAACCGCCCCGCGGGGTGGGGGGAACTATCCTGAGGGGGGGCCTGCCACTGGCCAGGGCTCCCCAAGCTGCCAGTGGATGTAGTAGCTGGGGGGAGGGCAAGGTGGGGCACTGAAGGCCTGAGATCCCCTCTTCCCGTGACATATTACTGGAGGGGTCAGGGAAGGGTGAGGGCTTTGGCAGGCAGCCCCTGCTGGTGATAGTCACAGGGGTGTGTCCTGGGTCCTGAGGTGCCAAAACACAGGTCAGCTCTTGCATAAAGGCCATGGCCTTGCGGGCATGACCGGACCAATGACTGTAGTTGGTCATGGCCATCTGCTGTGCTCACAAGGCCTTGTCCTTAATCCAGCACTGCCCTGCCAACTGGGAGTGCCCTTGCTCCCACATGCTGTGCAACCGGTCCTCTTTAATGTGGGTGTTCAAGTACCTGCCCTACACAAACTGCCTCAGTACTTCAGCACCATTCCAGACCACCACAAGGTCACCAACCTCCTCCTGCATCCAGTTGGGGGCCCAGGTGGTTGGGACGGTTATGAGCAGGAAGGCATGGCCAAGGCTTGACAGGGAGGAGGACGACAACATTCTTGTCCTGCACTGACTCTCTGGGCCCCTGCATGTCTGTCCCTGTGATGCTAGCCCTGGACACCTGCTAGCAGCATCCAGCACTGGGGCATGGCCAGAGACTGGGTGCCACATGGCAAAGACACTTTACCACAGGACCTGCAAGGACAGGAGACACTGCTGGGGATGAGCACCAGCAGGGAGCAGGTGCTGGCACTGCATCCAGAGACAGCCAGGCAGAAGCCCTGGGGGGATCTCAGGGCTGGGCAAAGCTGCAGTCCTTTGCAATGCTCATGTGTGGTTAAGCAGCAGCTATGGAAAGGGGACAGGCCAGGCAGAGGTAGCCTGTGGCCTGTCCATGGGGGCACACAAGGCCTGCACTGGTCCTAGGGAATGTACAGGCTCCAACAGGCTTCTGTGCTGTGTGCTCCAAGGTACTAAATGTCTGCAGGCTTTTATACCCTGCAGCTAGGTGATGCCAGGGAGCAGCTGAGCCCTGGAGCAAGAAAGGTGCCCAGTATGCCTGGGAATCAAGGAGATTAGTTCAGGGGTTTCTGGGAAACTGCACCTCAAGGTGCTGACAAGCAAAATTCGTGACATGTGTGACTTTGTGTGTGTGTTAAGGTGCAGCAGGGCTGTTCTCACCCTCACAACTCCACTGCAACCAGTAAACCTCAGGCCTCTGAAAGATCTTACAGGTCTGGGCTTTCCCCAGCCAGGACTATGCAGTGACAAGGGTATCAGGTGCCTCCTGTTCCTACCCGCCTTTCACCAGTGAGGTTTGCAGTCCTGGAATTTCCTGGGGCTGCTGCGCCACCGGAAGTCCCACCCAGGCCTCCCTACTTTGGCAAGGTGCAGTTTTAAGTCATGCCCAGGATTATGCGGGGCCTCCTCCTCCCCATATAGCCCTTATACCTCCAAGTTCTTCTGAGCATGGGAGCTCAGCAGGTAGATGTTCTTCCTCTGCTGGCTGGTGAAAAACTAAACTGCCACCTCCAGCTCTGACAGCAAGGCATTAAATGGCCACCCTCATTAGCACCTGTCCTGCAACAAACATAGCCCCTTGTGTGGGCATGAGGGAGGCCTGCCAGTTTTCAGACAGAGTAGTGCAGGGGTTTCTGTGAAACTCCACCTCAAACTGCTGAAAGCAAAACTCATGCCACATGTGTGTGTTAAGGGGTGTAGGTTGTAACCGTGTTGGTCTAAGGACATATCCCAGACAAGGTTCTTAGGGTCAATCTGATATCTTTTATTAAACCAACTGAATAGTTGGAGAAATTCTTCTTTGCAAGCTTTTGGGTTTAAAAACCCTTTGTCAGGCTGAGGAAGCATCTAGTTGATGTGTGTATCCTGTTCCTGGTTGGAAGGAATAATAAAGAAGCCAGAGCCTGGCATGCAATGCAGGCAAGGAAGCCAGTCAGTGAAAATGGAAATGGAGACATCAGGGGGTGAGAGACAGGCTTGGGTAGAGGAAGAAGGGGGATGTAGCACCTAAAATTAGAGAGGTACCTGGGGAGTCAGATGTCAGGCAGGTTGTAGTGTGTCATAAATCCAATGTCTATATTAAGTCCATGAGTTTCTGTATCTAGGAGGTTGATGAAGTGAAGTTCATAGGCCCATCTGTGAAAAGTGGTTTGTAACTTCAAACAAGCACCAAACCTTACTAACCTCATCACCAGAAGCTAACTTCCTACAGCCCAAAACACATCGAATGAATGCAGACCATGCCATGACAAGAAATGCAAAACCTGCCAACATGTCTCCAGTACCCCCACAAACTGCACACCAGAATCTATCCAAGACAAGAATACCCAGCTATCTGTGGCAGCACATTTCTCACAAGAAAACCACTCTTTCTCCAGTCCTGATCCTCTAAGGGAATTTACAAATGACTTTTCACAGATGGGCCTATAAACTGGACTTCATCAACCTCCTAGATACAGAAACTCATGGACTCAATATAGACATTGGATTTATGACACCATACAATCAGCTTCATATTAATATTTGCTGTGCTGGAAAATATGTGTGTGTGTCTGTGTGTGTGTGCAGCTGTAATATCTCTTCTGTCTGTGTGTGTAACTAACTAGTATCTCTTCTTCTTCTCTGATTACTGTATGTGTCTGACTACTATCTCTTCTTCTCTGTGTATGTGTGTGAGTGTGTGTAATGTATGTGCTTTCCTTCACAGTGATGGATCACACTGCCAGGGAAAACACAGCTTTCTTCTATAGTGTGTGTGTGGGGGGGGGGAAATAACAAGAACAAATAAGAGGTTTTGGGGGGAAGAATAAATTGGATGGATGGACTGAATAGCAATAAGTAGAGGGATTCTAGGCAAGGTACTTAGTAAGCTGTATCCAATCCTTTCCACAAAGAGAAACTAGTCGGAGACTGACTAGGAAACCAAGTCAGTCCAATAGTACCTTTTAGACACTGTTGCTCAGGCAGAAACAGCTCAGAAAATGGGCAGAAAGGCTGAAGACAGAGGCTTATATGCTGTTTCTATGCCCTCCCACCCCCCACCTCAGAGCACTATGATTGGAAGGGGATTCAGGAAAGACCACAGTCACTGGCCAGCTACGATGTCAATCCCCCCCCGCTGCTCCCCATCCCTCTTCTCAGCTCCTGTTCCCCTGAAAGACTGCCTTCTGAATCTCCAAATCTTCAAATCTTTTTCTGAATCAATTCAAAGCCTCTGAATCAATTTGGAGGGGTTCTTTTTCTCTCCCAATTCAATTTAAGTTTAGTGATTTGGCCTCTGAATCAGGCCAAATCTTCTCCAAATCAAATTGGTGAATGAAGCTTCGCTCACCCCTAGTGCCCAGCCAGGAGCCCTGGGGCTGGACTCAGGCTGGTTCCCTAGTGGCTGGGCAGACCCAGCACTAAACTTAATGCTGAGTCATGTCTACACATGTGTTATTGCACATTAACTAAACATGAATAATTTGATACCTGCATTTGCAGGTATCAAATTTAGTCATGATTAGCCAATTTTACTGTGCAGTAAGGGTGCACACAGGTAGACATGCTCCCATACTGCGCAATAAAGTAGGCTAATGCATAGTAACGTGTCTCACATAGATGTGCCCTTAGTGAATAGGATAGTAGCAAGGATAAAGATTTCTATTTGTCACTTCCCCAATAGCTATCTGAGATACTCTGAGCTAGTCACATAAACTCTCTGTGCCTCAGTTTGCTCACTCTGTAAATAGGAAAAAATATATACCATAAAACAGCTTGCTCCCCAGTGCCAATGAATTTTTAACTAGGATTTGTAAGATACTTTAAGGTTTTTCACTCAAAACATTACAATGGCAAAGTACTATTAATTATTCAGAAGGGACAAGCACAGAAAGTGAGTGCTACCTATTGGCACTAGTTCAGCTGGGAAATATTCTTCACTTTTAAAAATAAAAGGTAAATATCAGGTTCCAGTTACCTTTACCTTTTAAAAGACTTTTAGTTATTTCCTGCACACCGGTGCTAGATTTCTACTTCCTGTCCTGTAGGCCTGCAACCCCATGTTTCCAAGCGTAGTCTAGTAATGACTAATCTTTTCCCCGAGCACAGCATTGCAAGAATAATTGTGAAGATACTATATATCCATTAGGAGACTTAATGGAGTATCTTGCATTGCAGTAGAGCAGAACTCTTCTATGCCATACAGCTACTGCTAAAGAATTCACATTCTGTATTTTCTTTGACATTCATTTCTTTTCACATTCTTCACTTGATTCACTTAGGCAAATTCCTCAGCAGATGCAAGAATACATTTTAGATGGATTTCAGGGGATACTTGCTGCATGTTAAATACCACTAGGCAATTATTTAATGAGGTTTAACAAGTATGTAATAGATACATTACTTATGACCTAGAAGTGAAACCTGAATGAATATGTTTAATCAATTGGCATTCAATTAACATGCATTAGACTTTTCGTGCAGCACGACACTTTATTTTAACTGTCTGGCTAGTAGGCAATGTGTTTGTACCTGTTAGCCACTTGCTGCCTGTGTTTTAATGTCAAACATTTATATAGATCTCATTAATTGTACCTGAAATGTGAGAGTGTATTTATTTGTGAACACAAGCGCTTACTTGAACATAAATCCCTGGACTTATCCATTATATATCCTCAATTCAAAGAATCAGGTCAGTGTTCTGGTTCAACATAAATAAGAGGCTTTTTCATGTCGAAAATAGGCAGAACCACCGCTTTTTCTGAAAGCTTGCTGAAAATTTGTCATAAATGGCAAACACCTCATAATTAAGTTCCTTTCTTGCAATGCCAGGATTCCCTCTGATGACTTAAATGCAACACAGGATTAAGTTGACATGGGAGGACATTTTTGTTCAATGTCCTAGGTCCCTATTACTCTTCCAGGATCCTAAACTATGCTGAAAAAAATCTCTGCATCCTTGCAGCGTTACTATTTAGTTAAATATTATAAGGGTATGATGAATTTATAGAGCATCTGACCAGTTGCATTCACTAACTTCTACTCTTTGAGGTCCATTCATACTAGAATTGTTGCTGAGAATTATTCGGTTTTCTCTCAACTGATGCTGCAAAAAAAGATTTGCCAATAATATTGATGGAAAAAAATAATTTTCAGAACTGCTCTAGAAAATACTGCACAGAGCATGGAATGTGATATCTGCCCTCCTTTTACAATGGACTGAAAATGACTTTGCCCCATCCCTTTGTGCACAAGAAACTAAACCATTTTAAACAGGAAAGAGACAAAAAATAGATGCAAAACCAGTAGACACTGAAAATTATTTGTATAGTATTAATGTTTTAATTTCCTGGCTAGCTGGATCTTTTGTTAGGTCTTACTCTTTTTACGCTGATCTATAACCTTGTGATTAGATTTTGAACTCTGTCCTCTGATCCCCATCTAACTCCCCTTGTGACTTTACAGGTTTCAATTTATTGTGCACAGGATGACGTGCATTTTTTTTTTGGAAAGGAAAAATTATTATTTGAAGACATAAGCTGAAGTGGGAGAGGTGAGGAAATGATCCAGATCTAAGCATGCAGCTGAACTGGCTTAAGAATGAAAGCCAATTTCAGTTGTATCCCCCATCCATCAAACAGAAGGAACCTCAATCTATTTTGAAGGAAGCACAGGATGAGAAATTAAAATATTGCAGAACACTTGCCCACAAGTCTCTGCATACCTATTAATGCAGGGTAATTGCAAAAGCAATAGAGAGATGTGTTTGTTGGATATTAAATACACTTGTGTTTTTCTTTTGTTATTTTGTTGTGGTTTCTTGCAAGTTCCGTGACACTTGCTGATTTTGCATGTCTTGTCTTTGAAGAAAGCAGCAGTCCTTTTCTGAACTGAATCTCTCACTTTCAGGCAACCCTTGGTATCAGTATCTAAAGGGCTAATAGGTAAGAAGATACATTTTGTTCTTTTCCTCTGCAGAAAGGACACCCTGAAAGATTAAAGTAACTGGATTTTGATCAGCATTTCCCATTTGCACTGGGCTCTTTGTGAATTGAAATGTAAAAGGTCAAAGCTCCAAAAGCATTTTTCATTTCTAAAGAGGTTTGTTCACTACTATAATTTAATAGCCATGCCAAAGCTGATAAGATTTTGGAATCTGTCCATGGCGTGTATTGATGTCACAGGTCAAAAATAAAGGCTTCAATGTAATTTATTTCTCCAAGTACAGTGAAGATAATAACTCAAGCACTAGAGCAATATGTTAAAACTAAATTATATTCAATAAAAATGACTTATGCTAGTCTTCTAAAAACTAAATACACTTAGCTAAATTCAAATGTGCTCATTACTTGGAATGGTAGCTTCCAAAAGGTACTTCACCATTGGACAATGGCATTTCTTATGGACTGGTCTCTTAGTTCTATTGTGCTTAGTCTGGGTGGTCTAATGCACAAGAATAAAAATCTCCTCCCCTATATACTATAAATAGTGTCCATGCTTGTGATGCAACTAAGAGCAGACACTGCACAAACGGCTTCAATTAAAATGCATTTAGTGATGGGGAAAGGTGCCAGATTCACAACACTGGAAATAGAAATTCTTATCAGCAGAGCAGGTGCAGCACAGGAACCAGCTATACCCATCATTCCTCATATTACCCAAACAACATACTTTAGCTGGAACTTGGAGCAGCTACCATGAAGGTTCAACAGATGGCTCATCTACTCTTGGTCTTTCACTAAAGACAACAAATATTTGTGATGACATTTAATCATCTAGGCATTTATTGGGAACTGGAAGAGGCAACCAACAGAAGCACATAGATTGACAAATAATCATTACCTTGGTAGTCTGTTTCTCTCACCCTACTACACCAGTGGTTCTCAACCTTTCTAGACTTGAGGCACCCTTTGGAAAATACCAGCTATTAGTAAATATTCAGAACAGATCAGAATGTTTTTACCACTATGGATTGCTATTTGAAAACTCTGGGGTTATCTTGTGATCATGTTTGCACATTGTATGGCACCCCATGAAAGGATCTCAAGTCACCCCATGGTGCCACAGCACCCTGGTTGAAAATCATTGTACTACATTAAGCAAGATTTAACTGGTGATATCAAATGAGATTTTACATCTATATGTAGAGCCAGCACTTAAATCCTTGTTCTTTTCCTGCATACACAGCTGAATTTTACCCTTAAAGCTGAAAATCTCATGTACCATTACCAATCCTCTCACCCCTTCTAGTTTTTATTAATATGCTTTATAGATCTGAGCCAATAGGATTTGAGTCAAAGCATTTGATGGTGACAGGATGGGACTAGATTATTTTAGAATTGCAAAATGGGAATACTAAATAGATTCTTCTTGCAGGCATTTTTAGAGTTTTTGTTTTAATTTGACTCTTCAACTATGTTTTTAATTGCTAAGGCCAGGCTAAGAACTGAAGGGGAAAATTAGGACAATTTCAACATGCTGTAAGACAGGGTGGCAACATTGTGCCACTAGACACTAAGAAGCACAAAAGTAAAGGATATCAGTAGCTCTGCTTTACACTACTCATGGCCTTTGAGGAGACATGTCTGGGTAGAGACAATGGTCCTTCAACACCTGTGTGCTAGTAAATACCAGGAAGACAGCAGTAGGTACGCCAACTGAGAAAGAAGTGTTGAAAGACCAGTTGCTTAAGATGATCTCTTGGGAAACAGAATAACAGTACATCTGTTCCAGAGTTGCATGTAGCTGTCCCATGACCAGAGTGACTCCATTCATAAGGGGCATATATACCTGACACCTTGTAGTGAGTGTGAAATGTAGTGTGTTATGTATGCAATAGGTTTCTATTAGCACCATACTTTAGTATTATAAATTGTAATAATTTAGTAGTTCCAATCTCTGAAAAATCACTGATATACTGGAAGCCAGTTACCAGCCTATTGAAACTTAACTTGGAACAAATATAGTTATACGAAAGGTGAATACGTGCTCCTTCTCCTCACTGTTTTTTGTGGTTTGGTATCAAGGGTAAAATGGTTGTTCTATAAGTAGATACAGTAATGGATTTTCAGGGACTCAAGCAGAGTGGAACAGAATCACAGTTAGGCATATATGTGGACTTACCACCTATTAGGTAGAACAGAATCTAAACCCAAGAGTAAACTACAATGATGAGATCAACACTCAGTTCTACAGTTATCTACTGGCTCTGACAAAATTTCTAAGCATAACTTCATTTTAGTAATGGGAGACTTCAATACTAAGGCACAAGGATGGCAACAGAATGGAGAAATCAAAAAGGTAAGCAAAGTCTTGGTTCCCAAAATATAAACAGTGAAAAACTGGTAGAATTGTGCTGGGCCTTAGAGTTCATAGTGTGTAGAACATTGTATCCATACAAAAACATTCAGACAGTAATCTGGAATTTTGCAGAATGACAACGTATGTATTAGAGATTTAGGGCAGGCCTTTGGATTTCAAAGTGCAAAAATACTGCGGTGACAATAATCTGTGCAATAACAATGAGCTTCAGACTCAAAAAAACCAAACCACAAAAGAACTAAGAAAATGAACAGCAAAAGGCTAATAAATAAGACTTAATAGCAGGAATTTCAAATTGAACTAAAAATAAATGATTTCAGGTACCACAATACTTAAATCCATTACAGGTACATCTACACATGCTATTAAGGCAATGTGATAAACTCTGGTGCAGTAAGCACTGGAGTCAGCTGCTCCCAGGTGCAGGGCCTACACGTATACCCCAGGACCACAGCACTTTGAGCTGGGGCAGAGCAGCCCTGGGCTGGCAGGGGGCATGCAGGAGACATCCCTGAGCTCCAGGTGGCAGTGTTGGGCAGTGGAGGGGCTGGCTGGGGCATAAGGGTGCTAAAATGTGGGGCTAAGTGTCAGGCAGCCTCCACACTTTAGCAGGCTTGGGCCCCAGCCAGCCCATCACCATCTATACATATGTTTTGGTGGAGTTAAGTATTCCTCTGTAAGATAATACTGCCCCAAACTGTACTATCTTGCAGTATAGTTAATGAATATACTGAGCCCTAATACCACATGTGTAGATGGTGACACTTTACTGCAGAGCTAATTAGTCAGCTCTGCAGTATAATGTACGTGTAGATGCACCTTACAAGTATTAAAGATTGATAGATCAGTTTTTTTTCCTGCAAGACAATATCACAGACATCACAATGGCTGTAGCTGGCTTCTAGACGTTCAAACCCAAACTCTGAATAAATAAGGTTATATGGAAATATGGAAAGAAAAGACTGAAGATAAAGGAAACAACTCCTCAAAAGCACATTCAATAAAAAGCAGCAGCAAAAACATTTGTACAAGATAAAGTGCAGATCAGTAAAAAGCAGCAGGAGAAGAGACAAAGGAAATACATGAACAACGTATCCAAAGAAGTTGAAGTGGCTGCTAAAACAAGTGGTAGAAAGCCACTTTATCTGCTTAGCAAAGTCCTAACTGGTGAGTTTAGAGTAGCCAGAGGACCTATCAAAGATAAACAAAGACAGAATTTAAAACAGAAAAAGAACAAAGAAAGTGGCAAGGAGAAAAAGCACTTCCAAAAACTGTTAAGCAGACCAACACCAAGAGAAACTATTGAATTTGACAAATAAATGCAAAGTAGTAGACATTGCATCATCTCATCTAATGAACAAATGAAAGACTATGGGATAAAGCCAAAACCTGAAAAAAATGCAAGCAAAGACTGCATCACTGAAAAAATATTGAAAGCTTTCTCTGATGAAACTGTCACCAAATTCTTCCACCAAATTTGGGACAAGGAAAAGCCTCCAAAAATGGGAATATGGTATCAGAATCAAAACACTAAAGAAACGTGACCTCAAATTGCAACAACTGTATGCTGTTGCATTCGTTTAGTGACAGAAAATGTCCTGTGCAGTTTTATCTTAGAGTAGAGAAGTAGTTGAAGTATATGAAGTTAGGCAGAATAGACTTCTATAATTTCTTATAAATCTGCCATCCAGATTTTTGCTGTTAAAATAATCATCAAAAGTCACACTGAATGGCAAAAACACAATAAATTTAATAGATCTCAGTGAAGTATTTGCCAGCCTCTATTGCAGTTCACTCTGGAACTTCCTGAAGTGCTATTGTACACCAATAAAAATTAACGTCAACAACAAAGCTTTGTACTGACATGTAGCTTGTACTGGTAGAATAAAAACTTGAGTGAATGGTTCAATGTAGACACTGGTACCAAACAAGGGACCTCTATCATCAGACATTGCCTTTGATGGTTTTATAATAAAAGTACAGATGGGTACAATATAGGTGTCTTGAGGCTCAATAAAAACACACTAGAAAAGTCTACCTGCTGGTGACAAGATGCCATTCTTAATGACAATTTAACCAACATTCAATTAAGGACTGAAAGACTATCCAGCAACCCTCTAATAACTAAAAGAAATCTAATGAGAGCTCCAGAAATTCCAGCTCAAGCACTGCTTTAGAACAAAAGGACACAAGAGGTAAGACCACACGCAGGCCTATGGGGTATCCAAAAGGCAATAATATCATAAATTGGGAACACAGTAGATATATTTACCAGCTGGAATGAGATTTGGCTATTGAAAAATCTGCAACTTGAAGATCAAATCACAAGTTTTCAACTCTAATTTTATTTCCGTCTTAACATATGGATGTGAATATTGGAAATCCACCAAAGTACAGACAGTCATGTAAATGCCTTCGCAAGCAAAAGCCTCAGGAAAATCCTAGCTATCATTTGAAAGGAACTGATAGCAAATAGTGAAAAACACTTTCATCTGAGGCATCAGAGGCATGTTAAGAACGAAGCTGGAGGACCTACCATGAAAGGTATGCCAAGGACACCTAGGGAACAAAGAAAAGTGGCCAATTAAAAGATTCATCCCCAGCACCACTGACAGAGAGAATAATTATGGGACTTAACATTATAGATGACATGTAAAAAGTGGCCCAAGACAGAATTAACAGAGCCTGCTCAAAGCAGTTTGTTGAATAGCTTAGGTTTCAGCTTCCAGGTGTTCCACAAATTAACCCCACCCCCTCCCCAAGTGCTACTCTGATTCCCTTCTCCTGCCTGATATGCTGCTCTGCTTTCTGCTCCCTGCCTGTGTTCCTTGTTTGATCTGCTAATTTGCTTTCTGCTTCCTGCCCTATCTGCTGTTGTGCTGCCTGTGCCTTCCCCTGTCTGCTTCATGCCACACACTAAGGCTGCCCATGCCACTTGTGGCATGTGCTGCAAGTTGGCCACTCCTTATGTAGGGAATGTGTTTGTTTGATTACAATTTACTCTCCTTCCTTAAGGGCCTGAGGTTCATGGTCATTCCCATCTCATTTGTAACTGAGATTTCACCTCTGGCTGACCAATGAAGAGTGTACCTGGCCAGGTTGTTCATCATCAAGCATGGGGAATATTGAGGGATGGGATACCTGATTCAAGTAAAAGTGCCAGCTGCAACAAAACCTGCACTCCCTAAGGATTTTTTTTTTCCAGCAAGATGCATCCTCAGCCTTGTTTAGTAGCAATGAGGTTTTCCTTCACTTCTCCCTAACATCTGAACACACAGGAATTTTCACTAGGTTAAAAGAAATGATTCAAATTTCATGTGCACAGTTGTAATTGCATGAACAAATTGGGTGCTTACGTGAAATCATATATTGTACCTGCCCTTGTGAAAAATCATATTGTAGGTTTCCATGCTCTGGAAGTAGATGGATTTGTTTTATATGCATATTCAGAGCTTCATAGGGTTGCAGATCTGGGGCTGGAGATGTAGGAACACTAAGTAGGATGTAGAAAGTATCTTTAAAATTGTTAGTAGGGTCCATCTATATCCCAAGCAGTCATTGTGAAACAGTACTGCCATGGTGAGCTAGAAATATAAATGGATGGATAAAAGTGGCAGACATGAAGAACAGCCATTGAAGAAGCAACAAGAGGAAGGAAACAATGCATGAAATAAACATACATAAGGACAGAGAGGAGCAAATAAAAGCCCTAAGAATGGAAAAATTTTGAGGGAAATAACTCAGGAAATAAGGACAGAAATAAACTGAGTAGAAAGTAGGTCAGCTGAGAAGTTTCAAAAAGGTGTCTATATGCAAATGGGAAAGAAACAGGACAAAGAAAGTAGGAAACTAAAAATAATATACAGTAAAATGCACACTGTGGAGACTGCAGTACTGGATTTAAAGACTGCCTGCTGAGACAGTAATGTTCTCTTGGGACTCATCTGGTAGGATATATAGACTGTTGTGAAGACAGAACACAACACCAAGAGCATCTTTATCTATAACACAATTGGCTGTTCAAGGCAAGTGGATGGGTCAAAACTAGAGCTCAGTTTTGACTCATTTTAACCTAAGAAGACAAGCCAGACAGAATGAGCAGGATTACAGTTCTGGCTTTAGGACAAAGCCCAGTTGCTACAGCAGGGCTCTCCCACACCTGTTCCTTCAATGTCAGGGACCAGCTGAGATGAACAGTGCAAAATCATTGAAAAATATATTCTGTAGAAGCTTTTCAAGCAAAACTTTTTTTTCCTGCTAGTCAACCAATCAGGGGGCAAAACCTTGCTCATGCAAATGAAACTGACAGTGCAAACTCTTTAATGAGGCATATCATAATGAACTGAGAAAAAGCAGGAAGCTGCAGATTTCAAGACTGATTAACTTCAGCATACCACCCACAGCTAGGCATACAAGATTAGGACTGTTCTAAACAGGGCAAAGTCAGAACACTACCAGTGGAACAGTCTCTGCCCATTCAAAAGTGCCATCCATTTTCAAATATAAAATTAATTATACATTCTAGTAGTGAGTAAACTATTTAAGAAGCTTGCTACGTGACAGTAGATTGCACTTTTAATGCACACAAAACTACTACACAACTGAGCTTATTGCAGTGAGAACTTTTTGGAACAGAGGTTATTCCATAAATCCACCTTCTCACACTAGGTCTCTTTTTTTATTTCTTTTTCTAGTGGTGACACCTCTGTTGCAAAAATGCAGTGCTTTCACATGTGCAAAATGTTTACGTGCTAATTTGTATGAACATTGTCATATTGTAGGTTTGGAGACATGGGAAGTGTTTGAAACCTCTTTCTGCCCTTGCAAATTGCAGTAGATGTATGGTTGATATGCAAGGCCCACACCCCCTCCTCTGCATAGTGCAATCCAATTGCTGCATGTGTAACAAATGAAAGCATTACATCCGCTGTAAGACTTAACACTGCCATTTAAACAAAACGCACATGGAACAAAATAGGCAATCCCACTTCTGGTCTACCTGTACAGATAAGCTATAACATCCCTTACAAGTGATAAGCAAACTTAAGGAACGGGCTATACCTCAGTCACTGATAGCCAGGAACTTATATACGGTTAGAGTGATGGTCTCCAACGCCACAGAGCTCCCACTCAGAGGGGCTGGAAATTAACCAAAGTGAAAATAGAGATGGGAATAAATGTAGGAATCTGTTTCCCAGTGCCAAGGGCTCATTAGGGCCCTGACATACTAGTATTTCGTCTTATTTCTGTAGTTGGTATAACTAGTGGCTTACATATAAATTATCTGATGAATATAGCCTTGTTTTCTGTTCATGAATCATTCATGAACTGATCCCAGCTTTGGCAAATGGATTCATTGCTTGTAAGTATTCTCGGCACCCTTTGAACAAGTTTTAGTTTATGGGCTGTTTGCAAGCTGCTCAGTTAGTTTATTTGCCAGCTGGGGTCTGTGAATGGTCAGAGAAGTCACATGGACTAACTTTTGCTCCCTAACTGGATGACTTATTAATGTATTAAAAAGGAGTAACATGAATGAAGAATAATGTACTGTAAGTATTTTTATCCATAAATGGATCTCCTCATTTCACCTGCAAAGATATCATTGACATGAAAAGCAACCGTTTTTTTCATCCACATAACTGTCTGAAATCTTATTTATGTGCATTTATTATTTACATGGGGTATTATAATACATGGTACTGAAAGTGAGCTTGCGACTTTATGGAAAAATAAAAATAGAACATAGGACCGGAAGAGACCTCTGGCATCATCAAATCCAGTCACCTCTTATTTTAGGAAACAGTGGGCTCATCTATACAAGATTCATATATGCTAGGGTCGGAAGGGACCTCAACAAATCACCAAGCCCGGCACCCTGCCCTGGGCAGGAAACAGTGATGGGGTCAGATGACCCCAGACAGAAGTCTAGCCAGCCTTCTCTTAAAGACCCCCAAGGTAGGGGAGAGCGCCACCTCCCTCGGAAGGCCATTCCAAATTCTGGCCACCCTCACTGTTAAAAAGTTCTTCCTGATGTCCAGCCTAAATCTGCTCTCTGTCAGTTTGTGACCATTGCTCCTTGTTACCCCAAGAGGAGCCCTGGTGAACAGAGCATCTCTAATTCCTTGCTGTGCGCCCCTAATGAATTTGTAGGCAGTCACAAGATCACCTCTCAGCCTTCTCTTGTGGAGGCTGGAGATATCCAGATCCCTTAGTCTCTTCTCATAGGGCTTGGCCTGCAAACCCTTAACCATATGAGTGGCCCTCCTCTGGACCCTCTCAAGGTTATCCGCATCCTTCTTAAAGTACAGTGCCCAAAACTGGACTCAGTACTCCAACTGTGGTCTGACCAATACCGCTTAGAGGGAAAGTATCACCTCCTTGGTTCTATTTGTCATGCATCTGCTGATGCACGATAAAGTGTGGTTAGCTTTGCTGATGATTTCATCACACTGATGTTCATCTTGGAGTCCACTGTGACTCCGAGATTCCTTTCCTCTTCTGTGCTGCTGAGAGGGTCATTTCCCAGCCAGTAAGTGTGCTGGATATTTTTACACCCTAGGTACAGCACTTTGCATTTGTCCTTGTTGAATGGCATCCTATTGTGCTCTTCCTGCTTTTCCAACCTGTCCATGTCCACCTGCAATCATTCCCTACCCTCCAGTGTGTTCACTTCACCCCACAATTTAGTATCATTCACAAACTTGGACAGTGTACACTTCACACCCACATCCAAGTCACCGATGAAGACATTGAACAGCACAGGTCCAAGGACCAAGTCCTGCGGGACTCCACTGCCCACATCCTTCCAGGTCAATACTGACCCATCCACCACCACTCTCTGGGTGCGATCCCCAAGCCCAGTTGCCACCCACCGGACTGTGCAATCATCTAAGTCACAGCCTCTTAATTTATTTATGAGAATGGGATAAAATACCATATCGAAGGCCTTCCTAAAATCCAAGTAAACGACATCCACCTCTACTCCTGCGTCTAAGTGTTTTGTGATCTGGTCATAAAAAGAAACCAGATTAGTCAGGCATGATCTACCTGCTACAAATCCATGCTGGTTGCCCTGCTACATTATTTTCCCCACTGGACTTACACAAATATGATCCTTAATAATTTTTTCAAAGACTTTTCCAAGGATAGAGGTGAAACTAACTGGCCTATAATTACTCAAATCCTCCTTCCACCCCTTCTTGAAAACAGGGACCACACTGGCCCTTTTCCAGTCCTCTGGGACCTGACCCGAGCATGATGAGCACTCAAACAGCCATGCCAGTGGATCTGCTATGGCACCGGCCAATTTCTTCAGTACCCTTGGATGCAGCTCATCTGGGCCTGCTGACTTGAACACATCCAGTCCATCCAAGTGACTCTGCACCAAGTCAGCATCAATAGTTGGTAAGCTAGTGTCCCTCTGATGCCCATCTAAGAACCCACTAGAAGCCTTGTCTTGACCCTTGTTCAGGAACATTAAGGCAAAAAACTCATTGAAGAGCTCAGCCTTCTCCCCCCTGTCTGTCACTAATTGCTCCTGCTTGTTCAGTAGGGGTCCTATGCTGCCCTGCACCTTCCTTTTACTCCCTACATACCTAAAAAAAGACCTTTTTTTGTCTTTAATTTCTGTTGCCAGCCTCAGTTCCATCGTTGCTTTGACCTTTCTAACTGCCTCCCTGCAAGTGCTGGCCAAGTAGGTATACACCTCCTTGGTAGCTTCCCCCTGCTTCCACTGCCTATATGCCTCTTTTTTTGCCCTTAGGCTCCCCTGGATTCCTCTGTTTAGCTAAGAAAGTTTTTTGGCCCCTTTCCCCACTTTCCCTCACAATGGAATCATCTCCCTCTGCGCCCAAAGGATCACTTCCTTTAGGAACGACCACCCTTCCTAGACTCCCATCTCACCAATACTTCTATCCTGCAGTGCATCATTGACTAAACTCCTGAGCATACTGAAGTTAGCCTTCCTAAAGTCAAGTACTTCCACCCTACTAGTTATCTTTCCCACGCTACGCCGTATCCTACATTCAGTTGATTGATGGTCACTGTCCCCAAGGTGACCGTAAATCTGCAGCTCCCCTAACAGGTCATCCCCCGTAGCCAACATCAAGTCCAGTAAGGCATTCCCCACAGTGAGACCGTATACCTCTTGTGTTAGGTGAAGGTCCTATATGCAGGTTAAGAACCTATGTTAACAGTTGGATTTGGCTGACTGCTCCTCCCAGCAGATGTCAGGGTAGTTTAGGCCCCCATGACAACCATGTCCCTAGACCATACGGCCTCTGAGAACTGCCTCAAGAATTGCAAGTCTAGCTCTTCCTCTTCATGTGTTGGTCTGTAACAGACCCCCCCCACCAAGTCCCTTTCCTCCTGACCTCCATGTATCCTAACCCACAATACCTCAACTTTGACCTCCTCTGATCCCATTTTGATTAAGGTAGATGTATAACACTCCTTAACATAGAGAGAAACCTCCCCTTCCCACTTTCCTCCCTACTCTGTCCTATCTGTACAACCTATAGCCCTTGATGTGTACTGCCCAGTCATGGGTAGAGTCTCACCAGGTTTCCATTGGCCCCACTAAATTGAAGTTATTGTTTGAAAGCAGGATTGCAAGTTCTTCCGGCTTGTTTCCCATGCTCCTAGCATTAGTATAGAGGCATGTGAGCCCTCGAAAAGGTGCCTTTGGTGCCCCCCCATTCTGATGCCCGATGGGCTCCTTAGTACATACATAGGATGTTCTGTTGCATGTCTTGTCAATTGTAGGTCCTAGATTCTCTCCATTTCCTGCCTCCCCATTCCCCATTAAACCTAGTTTAAAGTCCGATGTAGGATATTAGCCAACCTATAAGAGAAGAGGCTCTTACCTTTTGTGGAGAGATGAAGCCCATCAAGTCCCAAGAAGTCCCTTGCACGGAAGTGCGGATTGTGGTCCAGGAAGCCAAAACCCATGCGATGGCACTAACTCTGTAGCCACAGGTTGACCTCTCTGACACACGTGATGTGATGCCTACACACAGGTGACGTGATGCTTACTGTGAGCACAGGTTTAAGATGTTTACTGTGGAGCTGACTAATTAGCTCCACAGCAAAATGCCATCGTCTACACATGCAGTGCTATTAGGTTGGAGTAAACTAATTAATTCCACCGTAGGTTAGTACTGACAGACACAAGTACTACACTACAGTGGAATTATTTACTATACTACAATGCATGTGTAGATGCTGACAGGGCTGGCTGAGGCATGAGGGTGCTTCAGTGCAGGGGCTGCCTGCTGGCGGGCCCCGCACTGAAGTACCCTCATGCCCCAGCCAGCCCCTCTACAACACGTTGAGCTGGGTCGGAGCAGCCCCCGTCTGGCAGACTGACCCCTGAGGGGTCAACGTGCTGCAGTCCTGAGTGCATGGGCAAATGTGGTGCCCAGAAGCAATAAACTCCAGCACACGCTATACCAGAGTTTACTCATCCATATTAATTGCACATGTAGATGTGCCCAGTGTCATATAATTCCTTTCCTCAACTGATCAAGCTCCATCTTAAAATTATTAAGAGTTTTTTCATTCCCATTCCTCCAACTGGAAGGCTGTTTCAGAACCTGATTCTACTTTGATGGTGTGATAGGGGGTCACCCCAGGGCGAGGTCTCACGTCATCCTGCCTACCTGTCTAGGGCAGTCTGCCCCATCTCACCTACCACGACTTGATGTTCTCTGATATAGTAAGCAGAAGGCTGCCCATTCACTGCCCCAATGCCAGGGGGCACTATCCATGGCTCCATGGATAGTGGAGCCCATGCACTATCCAGATGGCATCCAAATTATTATTGCTCCCTGGCTTCAGGCCAGGACAAACTCAGTCTACTGTTGCGCCTCTTACACACTCACACTCACTTTGCCCCACTCTCACAGGGGCCTCTCGCATTCTGCCTGTCACTGAGACACTCTCTACTGCCCTGCTCCCTTGAACAACCCGTTTGGGGCCATAAGGCTTCACTA
This sequence comes from Alligator sinensis, assembly GCF_000455745.1. Classification (NCBI taxonomy): domain Eukaryota; kingdom Metazoa; phylum Chordata; order Crocodylia; family Alligatoridae; genus Alligator; species Alligator sinensis. Next base: position 710,416 of record NW_005842553.1, read on the forward strand.
CTCTCATTCTGGCATGACACACGCAGCAACTTCATTTCGCTCAAGATCCCCTACTCTGTGTGGCCTTGTCCTTGTGCCAAACACTGGGCTACTTCTGCCCCTAGCACCTCACCGGGCAACTTGTTCATGTTCTTATTCATAGGGGTTGGCCCATGTACTGCTCTTCAAGCTGCCCTTGCATCCTTACTCAGTACAGCTCAGGTGCTGTCCTTCAAGGCACCCTCAGCAGCCCTACTCTCCACCACACACACACAGTCCTTCAAGTGCCACTGTGCACCCTACTCTGTGCAAGCCCCCACATCAATACTACCCCTCTGGGGCCTCCAGGGTCTTACACCCCTGCTGGGCTCAGGTGCTTCTTTATAAGCATGCCTGCCCACCCCCTGTTGTCACAATAACCCACCAGATGGTGAGGGCTGGGATTAAGGTGCCCACCCACCTTTCACCAGGGAGGTAACTGGCCTGGCATTTCTTTGGGGGCTGTCCCACCACAGACAGCCCCACCAGGCCACCCTTATCTGGCAGGGTTCAGTTTCAGGTCATGCCCAGGACCAGGAGCCTCCTGCCATATGCATAGCTCCTGCCCTTGCCTCTAAGATGTTCTTGGAGCAGCTCAGCCAGACATTACCTCCCCAGCTGCTAGCAGTAAACTCCACCCTCTGGACCTGGGAGCCAAACTCTAAAATGGCCACCCTCATCAGGCACCTGTTGGCTGCCTGCTCCCAGCCCTTAAAGTGGCAGGCACCAAAGGTGCTCTGCCACAGATGGTTTGAAACCTTCTTCTACCCCGCATATGCCCGTTTGTACTGGTGCCATATTTTTCCCTTAACATAAATAGTTTTTTCTCACCCTCATTTTTAACACCAATATAATCTTATCCCTTTCAGCTGTTATTTTGCTGTGCTAAACAAACTAATTTAAATTCTTTATTCTCAACTGATTATCCCAGTAGCTCTTCTTTAAACCAGTTCCAGATGGAGTCTACTTTAATTACATATGGGTGACCAGAACTATACACAGGTTCTAAATGAGGTCATGCCATGGTCTTGTACAATGATATTAATACTTCATTACCTCTATGGGAAAGGCTTCTCCTGATGCATCTAAGGACTTCATTTTCCCTTTTTGTTGTTGGATCACATTGGCAGTATATCTACATTCTTCTCTTCCTAAGTTATTTCCAACTAATGAGCTTCAAGTTTATAGTTATTAATCATTAGTTTCCAAGTGCATAGCCTTGCATTTTGTAGTATCAAATTTAATCCCATTTCTATTGTATCAGTTGTAGATCTTTGGGTTAAGTTTGAACCATTTTAGCTTGTATTCTAGTAGTGTTAATAGCATTTGACTGTGTTAATTTTCAGTTAGGCCAAGTCTAAGTGAGGCTAAGGGAAGTAGTATAAAATAAAATGGAGTCACAGCCAAGAGAAGCTTCTTAAAAATACCAGCCAGTCTTAAGACATCAAAACTTGATTAAGGGTTCAGGTCAGTGTTTCCTAGCTGGCCAACAGGACAACACAAGGTTATCTCCTTTCTGACCATATTTGTCAACATTTGTATGAAGTCATGTTGTAAGCCTTGCTTGAGGGGGTCGGGGATGCGGGGGAAGAAAGGAACTCTGGGCACTTACACACATGCAAGGAGGCTGCTCTGATGCACTGTAAATCCAGCTGTAAATCCAGTGTGGAAATTAATGCATTCCAGCAGCCTCCAGCGTCATGTGTATCAGCATCCCCATGCTGAAAAATGGCAGTGGGGTACTTTGAACTAAAGCTCATTGAACAAGATTTAGTTCAAAGCACCCCACTGCCATTTCTACAGCATAAGGAAAATGATACATAAGATGCTCAGGCACTTGTAATTAGTGTGGCTCACTAATTAAAGCTCCCTTCCCCGCCTCCCAAAGTATGTTTATAAATGCCCTTATTGCTCTGAGATGTGTTTCTCTTACATCCCTTGATGAGGTTCTTATCTGGATATGTAATGAAGATCCAATACCTCTTAGAACTTAGACTCTGAATTTGGATAAGATCTCCCTAACAGGGTAGCCATTGTTAGAGATTCTTAGAATCTATACATCTTAAAACCCTAAATTGTAAGACTACTTATTTCTGCTTGGATCATAAAAGTATATCTAAATATGTACCATTTTATTCTTTCTTTGCTAGCAGTGTTTAGAACTGAAGAACTCGAATAGTTTGTTTTCGTATGTATTCCACTGGAGGATTTGTTTTGCATAAAAACGGGTTGTGAACGGAAACCTTCAGACCCCTAAGTTTAGTCCAAGGGTCAACACAGTCCTCAAAGTCATCCACTTCTTTCTGTAACATAACCAAATGTTCCTCTATATTGACAATGCCTTTGTGTCATCAGCACACTTCTACTATTTGTATCCAGGTGATTGATGAAAACATTAAAATAGATCAGTCCCAAGACAAATTCTTGCAAGATCCACTGGTAGTGTCCCTCCAGCCAGCTACTTCCTCTATCAACAGAACAATTTAGTCCTGTCTTCTTCAGCTGGTTCCTCATCTTCTATACAGTTCTTTTACTGACACAGTGTCTTCTAGCTTAACTAATAGTTTCCCCATGTGACACTGTGGCAAATGCTTTATTGAAATCTAAAGAGGTGAAGTCTGCTGCCTTTCCTTAGCAAACCAGTTATACAACCAAATCTTCACTTACCAAAAATAGACAGGGGCCTTTCTCAAGTAGCCTAAATTCTAACTGTTGACATGAGGACAGTGAATGCAGCAAAAAGCAGGATGGTTGCAGGTCCTTCTTGATGTTTCTGATATATAACTCACAAAAACATATGAAAGTACTGTATTTGTGTTTCCAGAGGCAAAATCCTGCTCAATATTTCCCTGTGAAACAATATTGTTGGCAGAGGAGGGGGAGACAGGCAGTTTCTGGTGGGCCAGTGGCTAACTGCTGTCTTCTTTCTCTTAAAAATAAAAAGTTTTGCTTCTAAACAGCACAAGGCTACAGACTGTCATTTTAAGAAAAATAAGTATTTAATTGTTTTATCTTGTTTGTTTTATAAACCTATTATTTGTTACAAAAGGAAAGGTACATGTTTTTATGCACAAAACAAACAGATTTGGTTTTCATTTTATGTTTTCAGTAGTTAAACTATCCAATATTTTTAAGCAGTTGTATTGACTTCTATAACTCTACAGAGACAAAAAACTCTGAGGCAATGGAGGGAAAGGCACAGATCTTTGCAAATTCATATCGCCTCCTGATATTTGGAGTGATCAGTTATACTGTAAGGAAAGGTTACATCATCATACCAAGCTTTCCACTTAAAAGGGGTTTTCTTTAATTTTTTCTGGAAAATGTGTGGAAAGCAAAAACCACTTGCAAATCTTCAAAAAAATTGTGACATCTCAATTTAAAAAAAAATGCCAATGGCTTCAAGAAAAACAAATTCCACCTGTTTCTCCCATTCTTAGAAATCCACTGCTCATAAACCCATTACAGCAAAACGTGTAAGTATATACATTCATTGATTTGAATGGGAGGCAATCAAGGAATTAAATCTGTGGGACTGGAGCCTATTCCATAGATGAAGACCAGACTTGCCAGATATCAATAGTAAAAGGTATACACTTGTATTCGCTATCCACATTTTATTCTCATTGAGGAGACATCAAACATTGTTAGGGGAAGTTAATATAGGGATCTACATTAGCCTGGATGGAATTCTGTTCAGTTTTCAAAAATATGAAGTGTGTGACTTGGCTGTACTGATAGTTTCCACTCTCAGAAGCCTAGCTCAAGGAAACCCTTTCTCTCTACCTAGCAGTGCATTTATATCAAGCACAGTATGAGTGGTTGATCATCTTACATCTATCTCACATGCAGTATTGGGTTGCAGTGGGCAACTGAGAAACAGGGGGCTGGGTTGAGATTGACCAATTCATCAAACATATTGCAATTTGCAAGGACAGTTGATCAAGATTTTCTGCAGTTTGGCAATCCGTTAGCAATCCGTCTGCAATCCTTCACTTTTATTGTCTATATATAACTTCTGCCAAAAGTATTTTCTTCCCCATTACAGCTCACCCGCTTTATAACCAAAAACCCAGGGATATTTCATAGATTCCTAACTTCCTGACCAGCAATAGATGCTTACACAATTTGGGTCACAATGTTTTAAACTGCTGCTTATGCACAATTTCTAACATGCATGGAAATCTATGTCCAATTTGCAAGTGCAGTTACTGAGACTGCATGTCAAAATGGGACAATTGCACATGGAAATGAACCATTTTGCATTTAATGGCCAATTGCACGTGCAATTACCCAATTTGCCTATACAGTCATGCCCAGCAATTGCATGTGTGGCTTTGTGCACTAATTGGAAAATTGGGCCCTGAAAGCATAATCCCTGTCTTCCTATTTTAAAAGGGGATTTCTAGCATATAGAAAAGAAATGTATAAGTAATATTAGAATATAAAGTTTAGTATTAGGCTAGCAAATGACTCTTCAAATCCCAAAACAACCAAGTTGTTTTGCTCTATCTCAGGAAATATCAATAGGATGATGAATGACAGAACTTGCCACAGAAATTGAACTACCTTCTCATGTCTTCCAGATCAGAACAAGATTCTATCAAAGACTAACTGGATTCAAAATGCACAAACCTTTATATAACAAGAATGATTCATGCATAGGTCACTTGGACTTTATCAGTACGTGCTATTGTACTATGACAATTCATACTCAGTAGGAATTGCACCAGTTTGCCTTTGCCTTTCTCCACTTGAGAATATTAGCACTTAGCAAGCCATCCACATCTTCCCTTGCAAAGGTTGAAGGCTATTCTTAAGTCTGGGGTGGCCAACCTGCAGCATTCATGCCATTAGTGGCACAGGCAGCAGATCAGAAAGGGATCAGGGAACACGGCAGCCAATGAGGCAGGAAACAGAGAGCAGGACAACAGATTTGGCAGGGTAAGGGGACTGCAATGGCACTTGAAGAGGGTACAGGGCTTACCTTGTGGACTGCAAGCCAAAAAGGTTGACTACGACTGACTTGCTGTAATGAGTGTGGGGAACCTATCCATGCATTCTCTGTGCCATTTAATGGTAAGAATTATCTGAATAAAGACTCTTATCAGTCATGAACATTTTGAGCCCCACTCTAAACTAAGCCATAAGGTTAGTCCTGCAGTGAAGGAGAAGCTATTCAACATGGGGTATAGCTAGAGTAAACACTCATACAACTTTTTCTCCTGCTGTGCCCATTTGTCTTGTGTGAGACAAGAGTGTTAATACAAGACTTGTCTATTTTCCTGCCTCTGTCACATAGAAAGGGAAAGTGCTGCTGGGGATGCAACAGGTCACATGTTAAGGGTCAATTTCTACCAGCTCCACAGCCATATGCTTTGTGCTGGGAAAACCTAGGCATGGAATAATGTAGAGCGAAATACAACAGAGAATCTTTCCATGATGTGCAAAGGCGTTACACCTGGACTGCCTTTTATGCCTAGTACTGGCATATTTATCTTCCCCCTTCTAGGGGACTGTAATGAATCAAAATGAAGCACTCTACACTCCGTTTGGCAAAAAAAAAAATTGTTTATTTGCATCATAAACTCACGGTTAAGAGAAAGAAACTGGAAACTGCTTCACTGTATGCCAGTCTGCAAGAATACCCAGCATGCTTTGCATCATCGCTGAGATGTGGCCAATAAACTTTAAGCTGTTAAATGTTCTCATTTAGCCAGTATATTTCAATAACCCTACTTCCCTCTGTCACAGGTACTCAGATCCAAAAAATAAGGCTGCACTTTATAAAAGTACATTTAATGAAAGTTTAATGTTCAGACTGTAAATCTGCAAGCAGCTGGATGTGTTTTTAAGTTTCCTTGATGTCTTTTATTTGTTTAATACATGGGTCTATAAAAGCCATTCCTCTCAGCCTGCTAATGAGCAATAGGGGACACACAGCTATTTAAAACCTGGAACAAGGCACCAAATTGAGGGATGCCATAAAGACTGCTAGAGCAGGAAACTCCAGATGTGTCAAGTGGTGGTTTATGATGCAATAAGACGGAGCACACTCAGCACCAGACACGTGGCCTAGCATTTACCTGTGATGTTGTATAAGCTGTAGGTTTGATTACAGGAATGAAGGTAGAACCAAGAATGTTACAAAGTTCACTTCTAAACTACTTTCTAATTGTAGGATGCTCCTTTTGGACTCTGTTGCTGGCCAAGTGATGGAACTGGAACAGGAATTTCACTCTATTTCCCTTGGATAGTCATTCTGCCAGTCCTGGCTCATTGGTGATTAGATGGTGTGGCAGACTTACCAATTCAGCCTGGTACATCCTGGGCTTGGAAAATCTTTAGTTTGATTGACGGAGCCTGTCCACCAATCAGATAAGGGCTGGACAGAGCCAACCCCACCCTGCCGGGGGGGGTGTGGGTCCAGCAAGACTTCAGAGGCAGAACCTCCAAAGCAAATAAAAAGAGCCGTGTACCCAGCACATGGCAGACGCGTCAGGGGGTGACAAAGGAAGAAGGAGCTAAGAAGAGCTGGGGAAGAGCTGTCCAGCTGGTGAAGCAGAGCCAAGAGCCCCAAACCCCCGCCCCCCCACTGGGACCGATGCCTTAGCCCCATCAGTGCACAGAGTGGTGCACCGGGTTCAGTCCGGGTCTGCATCCCCTGGCAGGTGGCCAGGGAGTGATGCACGGATTGGTGCACGGAGCCCAGACCCTGGGAGCCACTCAAGGCAGCTCGGTTCTGCAACCCCAGCAGGCAGCCAGAAGTATAGTGCAGAGATTGCTGCGTGGAGGGTCCAAGAGTAGACCAGGACTCTGGGATCTGCTTCAAGGTGTCTCAGGTTCCCAACCCCTGGCATGCAGCTAGGCTGCCGATGCAGAATCCCACCCCCCAGCAACTCCAGGAGCTGATCAAGTCCTGGTGTCACACAAGGCGGCTCAGGCCTCCAACCCCTGCCATAAGGAGTAAGCCAAACAGTGTACGGGTCATTGCACAGGGCCATGAGCAGGGCTCAGGGCAAGAGAGAGCTCAGGCAGCAGCCAGTCACTGTGCCAGGAGAGGTGTCCATCCCACAGAGCCGAAGCAGCCCCACATCACTGGGGGTCATGAGTGAACAAGGGTATCCCGCAGGGGAGGGAACCCTTGAGAAGGAACCAGCAGAGGCCCTGTGAGGTAGGGGGTCCCATCTCAGCCCACGAGGGATTAGAGGGGCCTGGAGCATTGTCCCCTTTCCCCCTGGCAAAAGCTGTGGACAGGCTTCCCCTCACTAAATGGGGAGACCCTAGAATAGTAGCACCCTTAACACCCGGAAGGGTGAGCAATTGCCTCATATTTTATCATTTGCACCTTATATTTTGTCATTTAAGATTTTACTGTTATATGAGTCCAAATATATTCTTATCTTTGATTCCCATTGCATACATGACAATGTTCTTGCATGGACTGTAAATAGTTAATTGTGTTTATCTCAGTTGACGTGCTGTATTTACCTGTGTTTACCTCTGCTTAGCTGTTCCAGATCTGTTACTTACCTGTGTGGGTTGAAGCTCTATAGAAGGTATAAGTCTAGTATATAATATAGTCCTGTACCTTTAAATAAATAAGTATTATATGTATGTATGTATATCACTTAATTTTATTGATTAATAACCCTGTATATAGCTAAACAGTTGAATCCTGGCCTGACTGTATACGGAAATAAGGAGAAACTGTGTGTGGTTAACAGTTCCCTCCCACGGCATCTCTGCCTGCTAACAATCCCCTTCAATTCAAAGAGTGGGAGTACATACCCTGTGTACACCCAGGCTACATTTTGGGGGCTCGTCTGGGATTTGTCAGCAGGTAACTGAGCAGTGCTAAGTGCTGTGCATCCCTATAAAGGATCAGAAAAGGAAATATTTTGGAGCACAACATCCCACATCCTTTTGAGGAAAATGGTGGGCAGGGACCCTCAGGGCCAGGAAGAGCAACATCCTCTCCCAGTTCCACTTCTGAATGGGTGGCAACACTACAACAGATCCTCAATAAGATGGCCAATGCCTCCAATGACCGAGCTGTGTTTAAAAGACTGCAGACTTTCTCAGGCAGTCTCCCAGTCTAAGCAGGAAAAGAAAGATTTGAATCTTGAATCACCCACATACAAAATACTTTAATGACCTGGGAAATACTGGATAAAGAGAAATGTCGCCAGCTCCTTGACGTGCTTAAAATAGCCCGCTTTTGGAGTCATCAGGACTGCTAAACTCCAAAACCCCGGTATCATCATGTAACAATGCCTTGAAATTTTGCAGGATGTATTCGGATGGCTGACCCAAGGCAGAGAAGCATATTATGAACTCCTTAGCATATTTCAACATAAAGGCAAGGCTACATCTTCATACTTGCTACGTTTAGAGCAGGTATTGCAGAGAGTGGTGGTGCAGGGGTGCATTAGCTCAGGTAACATGGACCAAATAAGGCTCCTCCTGGTTCAAATAGGGGCCCAATACAGCCTGACCCTCATTAGAAATCTGAATCTGGCTGGTCAAAAATAATAACCCTCTGGGATGCCATGCGGGTCCAGGAGGGAGTCTCCTTACATCAGGGCCCTGTGGGCCAGGTGATGGCAGTGACCTCACAGGAAGAAGAAGAAACTGCCCATGCATGCCCTATGCTCTGAGGCATATGCCCAGTGGGAAAAGAAGAGTAGAAAGAAATCCTCCCACATATTGGGAACTCTATTTTTCTGGGAAGGTACCCCAAAAGATTTCAGCCCAGGGTCAGTGGGCCTTACCCACTACATGCAGGTGGGAAAGAGAGCCCCAGCAGTTGGGGCCCATTGATGTAAAAACTCTTCCTGGGAAAGGGGGATAGGGACCCTTGAGAGTACCTGATGAAGTATTCAACGCTCAAAAATTGCAGGGGGAGTAAATCACTGTAGTAGTAGTGAATTCATCCCTGCGAGATTTGGTGGTGCAGCCAGGACAAAAGGTGGCTACTGTACTAGAAGCTGATGTGGCGAGCCCTGTGCAGAAGGGCAGCCGCCCACGTATCAACCCTAGCCATTTTTTGGGGGAGGGGGTTCTCCCACACCTGAGAAGTGGAAGGCCCAAATGTGGAAAAAGCTTCAAGACCAGGCCAGTGTATTCTCTTTGCATGAGTGGCCTGTTGGGAGGGTGAAAGGAGTCAAACATCAGATACACCTCAACAATCCCAGCCCCTTTCATAAGTGGTTGCGATGCATACCACTGGTCGAGATGGGGGAGGTCAGGCATCACCTACAGGAGCTCCTTGACCACAAAATCACCACAGAGTCAAAGAGTCCATATGCCTCGCCCATTGTAGTCATGCCCCCCACTCCAGAAGGTGAACTACGTCCAGGGACTGACGTGGCTGAAGCCCCACCCACAGGAGTTGCCGGGGACTACAACCTACCTGCAGACTCGCACAGAGAGACATCTTTGCCACCTCCATCCACCAGTAGAGAAGGCACCATGGGTGACATGAGACCTGCAGCACCTGGGCCTCCCAGGAACCCAGAGCCCAACCACACTCCTTGCCCCAGACGTGACCAAAAGCCTGTAAGGCAGCTTACTTATGATGCCCCTGAGGTACCCATCATCGCCCCAGTTTATCCCTGTTAACATGTTGTATTTACCTGTGTTTACCTATATGTACCTGTTCCAGATCTGTTACTTAGCTGTATGGGTTAAAACTCTATAAAAGGTGTAAGTCAAGTATATAATATAGTCATGTACCTTTAAATAAATAATTTTATATATATATGTATATATATATATATATATATATATATATATATATATATATATATATATATATATATATATATATATATATATATATATATATGTGTGTGTGTGTGTGTGTAACTTTATTTTATTAATTAATAAACCTATATATAGTTAAACAATTAAATCCTGACTTGTCTATAGAGAACTAAGAAGAAATTGTGTGGTTAACAGTTACCTCCCACAGCATCTCTGCCTGCTAACAATCCCCTTCAATTCAAAGAAGTGGGGGGGAGGGTACAACACCTGTGTACGCCCAGGCTACAATGGGAAGGAGATGTACAAAGTGGTCTGGTTTGAAAACTAATCTTTCTTATCTATGGACAAACTCCAAGGGGTCTTAGGGATGCAGATATTTTCTGAGTCTAAAAAAGCTCTCTCAATGTCTTGCACTCTTTTCCATATCAAAGGGAATGTGTAACAAGCTCAGGGTCCAACCCTAGCGTCTGCCACTCCCTGGTAGTTAGACTTTCCTGTTGCACTCTCCAGTTTCCATCACCTCCATGCCTTTGATGTTAAAAATGATATCCTGGGGAGACTGCCTCTAGAGGCCAGAATGGCATCCTCAATGCCACCTTCTTGTCAAATTACTCAGGGCTTCTCCACATCTCCAAGTTCAGTCTCTCAAAGCTTCTTTGCCTTCTCTAACACCTGTGGTCCTACAGGCCCTAAGCATGGACCCTCAGCCCTAAGCATGCCATAGGGGCTAGAATCATGGTACCCAGCTACTACTATAGCTACACCCATGCCTCTGAGGTATCACTCAGTTGCAACTGAAGGGAGCTCCCTAGCCCAGCCAACAAATTTGGCCCCTCAGGCCTCAAATCCTTGCTCAGGCTTCAGTCTTCCCAGCAGTAGTCCTTTTCCTCTGGCTGAGACTTCAGCTGAGGCCACTGTCTCAGACCTCAGCCTCTTGTGTCCCTGCCAAAAGCAGATCTCAAAATACAGTGTCCTAAGCACCCTGCTGTATGGCTCCAAACTACCCCTATAGCTACAATCCAGTCCTCTGGTCAGAGTATAACTCCAAACAAAACAACTATAATACAAAACCCAACCTGCTTAGTCATAATCCAGATACAAAACTCTCCTTGGGTCTCTGACTGCTTCAGCACTCCTACCCCAGGAAGCTGGCTTTTCCCGCCAGCCTCCAAGGTATCTGTCTCCATTCCTAGAAGCCAGTTCTGCCTGCAGATCTCCCTACCACATGCAGGTTTAGACTGTCTGCTTCAGACCAAAGGTTGGACTTATATGCACCTGAGCCCCTTTCTGGTCACCTGATCACAGCCCTTGGAACTAGGCCCAATGGTTTCTACTCAGCCACTTCTCTTGCCCTGAAGTTCTTAAGTGCTCAGCAGTCTCAGGGCTTCAGGGTTTGGGTTTTTGTTGCTGCTGACTAATGCAAAGTTCTGCCCCTGTGGGCCACAAGAGTCCTGTATCCCCAAAGAACCTGCTCTTCCCTCCTGCTCTCTCTCCCTCAGGGGTTAACAGGGTTGGGGTTCCCTGTTACAGAAGGGCTATTCCAAAAGAGTCCCTTAACAGTCAGTGGTATGTGGGAAGGCAACAGTGGCAGCTAACAAGACTCAGTTAACAGTGACAAATGTTAATCTGTCAGAGGAGGGCAAATGACACAATTTGAAGGCTAGCTCCAAATAATGTAATTTCATTCCTCTTTTTCCTCCCCATTTGTGGAAATAGAATGGTAAAATGCATTGGTAAGCATGACATCCTCTCTCTATGACTATGGTGCAGGGCAAAGAACACAGCCTCTTAAATAACAGCTGCCCTTGAAAAGACAGTATTAGTCCATAGATAACATACAATTTAAAGGAAGCATCTGGGCACATGCAGACTCTTAAATAGGACGAGGACACATTTTTTAATTGAAATGTTTTCTGCCTAAAAATGAAGCTGTTGATCAATCTAAACAAATTTTGAATTCACATTGGTTTGGGTGAATTACATTGTTTAACAAAGTCTAGAAAAATACTCTAAAAGTCAAACACTTTATCTCAGTATTTTTAATTAAACATTTCAAGTTGAAACAAAGCTTTGGTTTTGAATTTCCCCTCCATTCTAGTAAACCAATTAAAAAACGCAAAAAATGAAATTAAACATTTTGTTTGACCCAAAATGAACATTTTTTCCCCGTTTTCATTCCACTGGATGAATTTTAAAATGTTTCTCATGAGTCAGCTCACACTATTTTTGGGGGTTTTTTTAATTTGGCAGGTCAACTAAAAAATCACTTCTTTGCACAACTTTATCTTTGAATATCTCTGAAACTCTGCTGAGCAGAGAGTAAGGATGGAAACTCCTAGTGAACTGTATAATTCAGGTGAATAGTGTCTTCAAAGTCAATTATCAGTGAGCAAAAGGAATGCCCACATTCATCTCATATGGCCTCTTTGCTGCTATTTCTGTTCTCCCCAGAACTTTCTGAAATTTCTTTTCAGTTCTTACCCTGAAATTGATGCCTCTATCACAGATATGGATTTATTAGAGCAACGGGTTTAAACAAAATCCCAAATCCCAGAACTATAGCACTGCATTATAAAATAACTCACCAATACTTTTTCACACCTTGGTCCATACTTCATATTTATGAGGCAAGTTACTGCCAGATATATTCCCATCTGGTTTGGACTCTGTAAAAGGGGAGAATAGTTTAGTTTTTCCAAAAGGCATATGGATAAGTGCCAATCTGACTCTAAGGCATAAACAGGGACATCATTCCCCCAGGATTGATATGTAAGTCACATAAGCAAGTTCAGTCTTGCATACCATAACAACTCAAAAGAAAGCATAAGTAAAAAGTTAAAGAGCATGATACACATTCTTATGTACAAATTATTACGATAAAAATGCAAGGGCTAAATGCTATCGCAATTTAACAAAGTAACATAGGACTACAGGACTAGAAAGGACATCCAAAGCCATTAAGTCCAGTTCCCTGCAATTGCTGGATACTATTTATCCAAAAAGATCCACAAAATCAGCCGCTCCATTTCCTGTCATGTATCTCAATTACAAAACACCTGCTAAAAAGAACTTACAATGTGCCTGACAGACAAGGTTACAATCAATGTAGAACTGATCTAGTGATGTAAATCAATTTACATTCACATGCACCAAGACTCAAGCTGGCCCTAAAGCAATTGTCAAGAGTCAGTCTTCAACGTTCTAGCTATTCACATATGGGCTGGCATCAACCATTAGTAGTAGTAGTAGTACTTTTACTATAAGAGATACCACCTGTTTCAAGGAATTTATGGCCTAGGTGTGGTGGGGGAAGGGAAACTAGAATGAAGGAGATTAAGTAATTTCCACAGGTCAAGGTGGAACCCAAGTTAGGCCTTAAGTCTCTTGGTTTGAGTCAGTTCTCTATCTAGTGGCATGCACGGCCTTCTTGAGTTGGGAAGAAGTTAAAAGAGGCCTTTAGTGCTATAGCTCTCATTTCTTCACAGCTGAATCGCACCTAATACATTTTCTGCCCATTCCTCTCATATACCTAAGCCCCTCTATTTCCCTAGCCTCCTTGGTATTCTATGAAGCCTCCCAATTCAGTGTTATTATCCCAGTGTTCACTCTCTCTTGTAGGTCATTAATAAAGATAATAAAGAAGTCTGAGATTTCTCACTCCTTGTTGTCTTATTAAACACCACTTTTCCCAATGCATATTTGCCATTTTTTATTATTATTTTTATTTTGATGTTAGCCATTTTTGGTCCACTCAATGCTCATATCAAAGCTAGTTTTAATTCATTTTGAGATTAAAATTTCATGAGATGCTACATCAAATGCTTTTCTAAAATTCAAATAGACTACACCCACCATATTCCCTTCAGCTACTAATTTCACAATTCTATTTTAATAAGTTATTGGATTTGTCTGCAGATTCTTCTTTACAAACCCTCCCGTTCAAAGAGATTTTTATATCTTACTGTTTGCTTCAAATTGAGAAGTTGAATTTATGGGATGATAATTGACAGGAACATTCTCTTGATTTTCTAAAGTTCAGTGCCACATATTGTTCCATTCTTTTGACATTTCTCCAGACACACGCTTTATTTTCAGAAATAAATCAGGGTGGTGAATTCCTCTTTCAAAACGCCTTCAAAATTCCTGTCTTCATATTTCACAGTATAAGATGGATGTAAAAGTGGAGTTCACCCCATTTCATTAATATGTGTACTGTGTTATATGTCTTTATGTGCTTGTGTCTATATATGTACACATAGACAGTTCACCTATATTCCTGCATACTTGAGGCAAGACTGAAGACACAAGCCGTGACACCTATCAGGCAGTCTCCTTTGTTGAGAAGAAAACTGAAGGAAATTATCCAAGGTATTTCTCCATCAGACAATGTTCTTTATATGTCATACTGTGATAACATAGCTTGTCCAGACAAGAGGCCTAGTTATGGCCTAGACTCTGATGCAAGGTCAAAAAACTACCTGCGTGCTATTTGTGACGTTCATCCAGACTGATACCACTGATTTCTCCTCTAATAGGAAACTAATGGGCAAAGCCCTCAAAATCTGCTATAGCTTGGCAGAAGAGCCACAATTCAATCAAGTTACTTAATATATGGCATTTCAATATTCTGATTGACACCTATAAGCATTTTTTTCCATTTTGAGAAGAAAACTGTTCAAGTCTGATCCATCAAAAAGATTAACACTGTTCTAACTTTGTTCACTAAGAAACAAATAAACCAATTCTTCCTAAGTAGGCTTAAGATTCTCAAGCCTAAAAAGACAGTTGCTGTCCAGCCTCTGCCCATCTCACCATTCAACTCCCTGTTGACTTGATTACAGCAACATCCACCTCATTTCAATATATTGCAGACAGTCGTGTTGCTTCCGTCGATAACAAAAATAAGCAGCAACACACCCAAATGTATTATTGATCATATAATAAATATTTGATTTTTTTCAATAATTTAACACTCTAAAAACAACCAAACCAAAAATCTCCCACAAACAGTGCAGACAATTCCCAAATCCTAAGAGGAAATCAGAAAGGCTGTGAAACATCTCAAATCTGTGTTAAAAGCAGATTGTGTGTTTTTTTAAAAGATGATTTCAGGTTTGATAAAATCTTAGACAGTTTGATGCACTTAATGATTCACCTGAGATATTTGGGAGGGAAAAATAGCTTTTGTACCTCAATAATTTATCAGAAATAATGTTGCAATGGGAAATATACAAAGGGTTGCAACCTTAATGGAACAAAGAACAGTATATTCTGCTGCAATGCTGTGTTTGGAAACAGCTGTTTATTTTTATATGCTACTTTCTTCTTCCCCTAAAGAAACCATCTTCTCCTTCCCATACATTGCAGTTTGCACCAGATTTACTTATTGTTACCCCTAAGTGAAAGAAACAAGCTTCTACTTCCCATTGCAAAGGATTGTAAAAGCATACACCTAGTGACAGCTTGCAAAGCATTAAGCACTCATATTACTTCTTTGATGCATTTTCTGGGGAAGTTATCATCTCAGCAATGTCACTATCCAAAATTACAAAGATCACTAGAACTGCTCAGAAAAGTGACTTAATAAAAATGCTTTGTGGGTTTCTCTGCTTATCATGCCTGAAAATCTGAGTATACAAGTCCAAAAGCTGTCTTTTTTCTTAATGCTAAGACTGCAAAGTAACTCTATGACTTCAAATAAAAATGAAGTTCCCGTCTCAGTAATAACATCTCTACAATCAGAACTTTAATTTTGACAGTTTTGTAGATGATGGACACTGCACAACAGATTCCTCCTCTCTCCCCTTTAGCTATATTCTTTCTGGTAGAAAAATATTAATAAAAAAGTTTGCTTTTGTCAGTAACTTCTTTACATCAAAGTCTGATCACACACTTGGGACAGGTCTATTTCATGAAAAGATTTTAACTTAATCACAGGATAATGCTCTACTGATTGCACATTACAGTAATATTTCAAGCATGTATAGTACAGAGTAGTGGATGGAGATGCCTTGGAAGAGGTTTCTGTTCTTGAAAGGTTCACTCTTAACTATTTGCTATTTGTGCAACCCAAAAGCAGATTTTGCACTTGCATTATGGAAGTATTCCTACTTTAGAGGATACAGTGAGTTACAAATGAAAAAAACATCATCCAGCTCTAGCTGGAGGCTGACTGACAATTAGTCCCACCATATCTACATATTAATTTAAAAAAAAATAATTAGGTAAACCAGTGAGAATGGGATTATAAGAAGTTGGATAATGTTTTCCAGCTAGGTGCAAGGTATCACTTTTCTGGCTATGGAAGACTGTTACATCTTTCCCCTTATGGTATTACAGGGGAGTTACTAAGGCATCACAGAAATAAGTATGGGATGAAAGGTGTCCAGTTCTAGTAAAAGTGGTGATATTCATAGGAGTCTGTCCTCTTCCTGTTTTCCAGCTGTGTCCCCTCTAATATAACTCCTCATTTTATATTCCAGAGTAAACATTTATTCGTACTGGTAGGGTCCTGATTCAGTCTTCTTAGAGTTATCATATTTACACCTAGTTCACATATGTCTACACTTTGCTACCCTTGGTCAGGTATTCTGCCAAATGAAACATCTCTATTCACAGTGGCTAAGTACAAACATTCAAGAAGCCCATAGTGGAAGCACTTAAATTTTCAAGCTTTACTCCAAGTGCCCCTTGTTGAGGTCAGGAGGAAGCGGAACACACATTAGCCCTTGTGGGGCAGGAGGGGGGTGGCTCACAGCCTGCCTGAATGGCCCAAGCCCAGCAGGTAAGGGGTCTCTTGCACACCTCCCAACATGCCCTGTGGGCTCCCCAAGCTAGCAAAGACTCCTAAGCAGAGCTAAATGTCCAAGCTGCCCCTAATTGGCTGGCAGAGACATCACAGTCACCCACCTGGCAGGCCCCCCACCCCTCTCACACACACTCAGAATCCAGACAACCTGGACACTCATACACACACATGCAGATACACACATACACACACACAGATCCTAGGCATCCAGAATGGACTCACACACACACACAGACCAGGCATCCAGGACTCAACTGGACTACCAACTTTCACATGGCCAATAAGGATGATGCTCACCTCTTGCACAACTCCCTATCCCCTGGAATGATGGAGAGCAGGCACTATGCTCCCAGGGTCCCCAATTTTGTCATCAGTGCTGTCACTGCCCCCACAATCCTTGTTGGGGGCCTGGCCTACCTCCTGCTGCCCTGGCTCATGAGGTCTTATGGGGGGAAGCTGGACACTGGAAGGAGCACTTCAGCTATGGACTGGGCCTAGCACTATGAGCGCAGGCAACACAGGGATGGGGGAGAAAACAAGCCCCAGCCCCACGCCATGGCAGGCTGTCCAAATCCATGAAGTCCTGGCTAACTAGTTCCTCACCCACATGGACCAGGAACCCTCCCCAGATTAGTAGCACCCAAAGGCTTTGAGTGCTATGGCCTGACACTGGGCCATGGGCCTCCTACTATGGGCTCCTCTGGCCCTGTGTCATAGGCACTGCTGCCCACAACACAGGCTGCCCATACACCATCCCCCTTCCTCTCTCCTTCCCCAACCCCCGCCCCACCGTTGCACACACTGGGGTGCAGGGGAATGCAGCATGAGGGAGAGATATGCCCCTCTTTAATAAAATGTTGAAGCTGTCAAACTGTTAGTTTAATAAACACTGTAGTGTTTAATAAAGAAAACCTGTGTAATGTTGCCTGCTCTGAAAATTGTAACCTTCTTCTCAGTTAACATTGAGAGAGTGAGGAAAGCCCCTGCCTGCACTGGACAATTATACCATTGAGGAGAAAAAGGGGATGGGCAGTCACAGGCAGCTCCACTTAAACATGAAACCTTGGGGCAGCAGGAGGAATGACGTGTGCAAAACTGCCACCCCTCAGTTTAATTAAATGTTGCAGTAGCCAAATTTTTGTGTGCATAATAAAGAAAAACTGTAACATTGCCTGCTCCAGAACTTGGACCAGATCCCAGAGGGCTGCCATTCCCTGCAGCAGGACCTGGGCCCACAGTGGCCTGGGTTGGTGGGCTGGTGGGATCCCCACCCCCCATTCTCTTTGGGGCCCTGCACCTACATGCGTGAGCCCCAGCAGCCAGGCATTGCAAGTTAGACCTGAACGGTGGGCTGAGTCAATGCTGGCCCTGGCATTAGGTCTCGGGCAGCTTAATCCCCCTTCCCTTCTGCACTGTTGCTTCCTGGAGAGGACCCCACTGGATGCCTTCAAGGCTCCTCAGACCATGGTTCAGTGGCTCTGAGATGCCATATCTCCTGTTCCAGGCCCCCACAACCCCCAGCATCTCCCAATAAATGTGCAGTGTGGCGCATTCCCCATGGCCAGGCCCTGCTTCCCCTGTGGGATTCTTGAGCATGTTACCCTAAGGAGGAGTCCCTGGAGTGGGGCTTTGCATGGCAGAGGGGATGGCCAGCAGCCTGCACCACTTTTCTGACTTGGGAGGGAAACAGTCTTCCTGCAGGAGGCAGTGCTGATGCCACTCAGGGTTGTGATAGCTGGATCCCAAATGGTCTTTGACCCTGTGCATAAACTTTTATCCTGCCACTGCAACTCTCACAGCTCTGTAGTGGCATGTACAACCTCCCTCAGAGAGCAGCTGGCCATCTGTAGACCTTGTTCTTGGACCTTTGCAGTGTGTTCCTGGGTCCTGGATGGCTCATTCAAGTGCCACAGCACCATTTGTTCAAGCAGTTGCCAACGTGTCCATTCCAACCCCCCACACTGATGGTCCTCTTTGGTCTTCATGTCACCAGTGCCATTTATACACATCTCCAGCACTGCAGTGTTCAATTGACCATCCTAGATCCAGCATCTCAGGCTCTACAACCAAGCCTCCTATGCTACATCGCCATAGTGCATTGCTACGGTGATGTAGCGTCACATGTAGCTGCACCCACAGACATGCAATTTATTAATGATTACGTTGTCTACACAACAAGCACTAGAAACAAATTCATAGGAACTGGTGAGCTTGTTGAAAAATAGCTTAAATAAGGAGTGAATCATCATTTTTACATCACAGACGTGAAATAATTATGAAATGTGTTATTGATGTGGATCCCTTCCTCAGGAAGCTCTAATTCCTAATGGAAATCAAAGATCCCATTAGATAGATGTTATGAAGAGACAGTCCCTCATTATAGACTTTGCACAAGTTGAACAGAAACAGGGGGGGAAAAAAATCAGGGGTGGCCATTTCCTCCACATCACAGGATTTGGTTTTTAAGCTGACAGACATATGCTTATCTGAAATACCCTGTGTAAAGATCTTAATAAGTCAATTTCCAGACTTTGCCTGAGTTCAATGAATCTGTCTCACTCTCAGAAACTGAAGAAGGAATGAAGAAATGTCTCATTAGTTTTAAAAAAAAAATCAAGCTGTAAGATATGATTCACTGAGATGTTAGGACTGAGTCTGCAATTCAAATAACAAATGGGAGGCAAGTGAGCAATGTAGGCTGTGGGAGAGTTTGATTTTTCCTCCTCACTGGATAACATACCACCTTGAATGTTCCTGAGGAAATCTAACGGGAAGTGGAACTGGAAATGCAAAGCCCAGACACTATCAGGACAGGACAGCATGAAGCTTAGCTGTGAATTCATTAAGGACTACTCTCTATAGGAATCTGACTGCCAGCTATGAAGACGACTCCTATCATAGTGTCTATGGGCTCAGGCAAAAGTTATGTTTGTCACAGCATCAGCCCCCTGAAAGTGCTCTATAGCTGCGCCATGACACATTTGCACGGCTGCAGAGCACTTTTAAAGTGGGCAATCTTGTGACAAATTAACCCTCATCAAATGGAGGATTGGAGCACCTTAGGGTGCCGTGGACACCACTTTGGAATGCTTTAGGGAAATTGTATTCCCTAGGATTCATTTGAGGTGTGATTGGAGCTGGACTGATGCAGCCCGTTCCCACCTCTGGGAGGAGGGAAGGAGTGGTGGCATGTTGTCAGGCCATAACAGCTGAAAAATCTTTCATTGTTTTTCTCTTCTATATTAGCAGAAAGCTGTACCATGCCACTCTCCCCCCTGCTTCTCCTTACACTATGCACACTTCCTGGTTCCTCAGTGCTCTTCTGTCTGCACACAACTATCTGCCTCCAGTCTGCATGACATGGAGCTCTTAAAGTCTCACAAGAACATGCTTCCTGGATCTAGCTATATAAAGAACCCCATGACCATGAGCTTTTGCTGTCATACCTGCCTTGTGGTTAAACTGCAAAAAGGAAAATTGGGATTTACAAAAGTGAGATGCTTGTTTCAAACCTTGGGTGGGGCGGGGGACAACAGGTATTTTTCAGGTTTTAGAATCTCTGGACTCAAATGTTTACTGCCAGTTTTTCATTCTTAGTACTAGCTTTTCTAATTTTACGCTGTTTCATATTTCACTACTAGCAATGCTTAGTATCCAGTAGTGCAGTGATTAAATCCTTGTAAGGGGGTTGCAGGGTCCCATACAATGTTACCATTGTTAGGGTTGCAAACATGATTCACAAGATAAATCCAGAGATTTCAAATAGAAAGCCATAGTTGTGAATCTTTCTAAGCTCTTTGCAACAGAAAAACTGTTCTGTTATTTCTCTGAAGTCAAAAACAAATTAAAGCTTTAGACATGGGGTTTTGCAAGAGATGCCTTGAGTTTCTCCACAGGTGCCTTGAGTCTAAAAGGTTGAGAAACATCAGTGCCATCTTTGTGGAGCACAACAGCAAAAGCAGCTGTTGCCACAGACGTGCCTGAACACACTTCTGTAATAGGCTGGTGCCAGCACTGCCCTGGGCATGGAGCTGCGCTGCTACACCTCTAATAGTATCCACTACAAACAATGACCTCTGGTATATCATAATGTGACAAATACTAAGAGTTGAAATCTTTTATGCTGAAAATCATTGAAAACAGCTACTACATAGTAATACTGAAACATCTGATCTTTTTGCCACAGCAGTCTCTTATCTATAATGTAATGAAACTGTTTGACATGGAACACCTCGAGGGTGCATTAGCACTACACCCATGGCAAGAAAAGCAACAGAACAAAAACTAAGTGCATCTATACACATGCTCCTGGGTGGAGGGTGGAAGGCACTTTAATTAGAGCAGCTCTGAGAGCCGCTCTAATTAAAGCACTCACAGCATCATTTGTATTCAGCATTCCATGCTTCAAAATGGTGGTGGGGATGCTTTAACTAAAGCACATGGAGCTTTAGTTAAAGCACCCCAGCTCCCATTTTGAAATGCAGGGATGCTGAAAACACATGATATGGAGGCTCATGGAGTGCTCTAATTTGCACACTCCAGCAGACTCAAATAACTGAGTCTGCTCCGATGCATGCTAATTAGCACGTGTTGGAGCAGAGGTCCGTCATGTGTATAGGTGCCCTAAAATTCAAACCAAAATTAAAAAATGAAAAATTTCAAAATATTTTTCCCCCACCAGGTTTTTTTGTACAAACAATGGCACGTGTTTTCAAAGCATTAATTCCATTGATGCCTTTTTGTTGGAGAAAACAGCTCAATGATACATGTTTTATCAGTGATAGTTAAAAGGCAGGCAGGAAGGAAAGTATGCGTGTCCCATGAGGTAAATCTATACTCAGCCAATAGTTGTTTGGCCTGGGCAGACTTAATAATTCGACCAGTTGTAGGTAAGTAGAGAGATGGAGAGAAGTGGAAGAGGGCAGCAATAGTCTGCTTGTTTTGTTTTCCTTAGATAAATACTGATTTCTTTTCTTTTCCTGTAGGGTAGCCTTCACAAGCCTACCAGCTAATACCTGGTAAGAATTAAACAGAAAGAAACTTAGTGACTGAACTCTCTTGTTTGCTATCCTTGCACAACCCTCACAGCTAAATGTTCAGTCAGTTGTGCATTAAGCACGTCAGTTAATTAGCAACAAATTGGAAGACATGAGCTGATTGCAATAAATATTGTATTAATTTTTAAAAACAAAAGGTTGCATTCTTTATAGACAAGTTTGATTGTGAGCATTCACACATGCTAGTATATAATTACCACATCAATTAGTTGGTCTGGCCTCAGAGAAGCTCATTATGGAAAATACTTAGGTATTCTGCACAGAGAACCAGAATTTCCCTGCATTTTGCATTTATACAGTAAAGGAAATTATATAATTTTATGTGCACCTAAAGCTAACATGCTCTTTTGAAGCAAAAATCTTCAGTTAAAAAGCAAATAATGTTTGGGTCATCAATATCCTTAGTTTGCTTTCATGGTTTTGTCTGGAAATAATTTATAAGATACAGACCTTGGGTGACTTTACTATCATCAATGGAGCTATTTTGATTGACTCCAGTGTAAAACCAGATTCTCCCCTGTGTAGTGCTGGGAATAATCCTGCAATAGATTGTGAAGGGTGAATTAAATTCTAATTCCAGGGGTTCTATGGTTGAAACAAACGCAATGTATAACAGAAACATCTGCTATTAAGCAATGGCAAGAACTGTTTGAATTATTCACTATGAATAAGTTAGCCCGTGAATGTATTCCATTTTCCTGCT